>NW_015090770.1:4804905-4944542 GCF_001431845.1 Calidris pugnax | reverse complement strand
TTCCCCCCCCCCCCCTTCTCCATGTCACCCCCCGGGAGGGGCAATCTTTCGACAAGTATATTTGCTGAGGAATTTAAAAAATTCCCTGCTGCAACTTGATCCCTGTGTGATGAGGAGCGGCTTGGAGAGACCCGGACTCCAATCCTATTAAGGACTTAGAGAGTTGAGAGTTTTTTCCCCCGGACTCGGTGGCTTTAAAACAATCAGGGGAGGCGGGGAGGGAGATGGGCTCATCTAGATGCCTTTTCTGCCTCAAGTGATTGCCATCATTTCCTGGGAAACCTGACTTTTCCAGCGCGGGGGATAAGGATGTTTTATCAGCGCTCCTGCCGCTGGCCCTGCTGCCGGGGGTTACGGGGGTTCATGTGTGCGAGTGAGCAAATGTCCAGGAGGAGGGTCACCGCCAAACTTTGTGCCTTCCTATAGACGCACTCGTGTTTCATACAGCCCCAAGCGCTGGAAACCTGTGTGCCCACCTTTATGCCTGCAGAAATTAGCATTTTATTGGCGTATCGTGTTTATATTTTTACAGCCGTAGATAAAGGGACCAGTTGTAAAACTTTGTCCACCCCTTCTCTTTTCTTTTTTTTTTTTTTTTTATTTTTTTTTTTTTTTTTTTTTTTTTTTTAGAACTGAGGCTCTTGGGATGTACAAGAATTTGAAAGTAAACGTTTGACTAGCGTGCTGCATAAAACAGCATTTAAACAAATATTGTATTGGCATGCACTGTGAAGTTGGTGCCAAAAAAGTAAAGTAAATAAGCCATGAAATTCAAAATATACAGAAGTGGAATAGACTGATTTGTTATAAGACTTGCTGATTTGATCTGTTTGTTCTAGCTACCTTGCTTTAAAATAATTAAAAAAAAAAGTTTGGGTTTTTTTAGTTCTGCACCTAGTTCACTTCTTCACTAGAAAAGAAACTACATTCACTTGGAAAAGAGGAGCTTGCTAAATAATTGTTTACGCTCCTGGGATGTTTGAAATGCATGGTAATTACTGCATACAGTAACTGCAGTTGGTGAATTGGTTTGGTTCAACTTTTCTGATGGGCGGATATGGTAATTTGTATTTTGGCTGGAACTTCAGGAAATGTTGACACCTGTCAAACTTTGAATTGCAATAAAAATGTCATATTGAACGTTATTGCAAAACTGACAACTTTTAAGAAGTGAATGAAATTCATTATGGCTTTTCCACTGTAAACAACTCCTGGAAATTTGTCATTTGATTGAAAACATGACCCATCCGTAGCACTGAAAAGCACCTGATCCACTGAAGATGAACTGTTAATCTACGGGTATGTGTATATCCAACCTCTGGTGTATGTTTGTGAAAGAGCTAATCTTTAAAGCAAGGTGAGGTAAGATTCACTTGATCTTGAATGTTGTTATTGCTCAAAGTATGTGACTTTGAAGTGCCCAGAAATGCAACTGCTGTTCTTCAAAGAAAAACAGATCTCGAGGACTGTTTCCAACTTCCTTTCAATGTCTTTTTTTCAGTGTGTCAAAGGGGATGTATACAGATGGACAAATACTGTTTGCGTTAGGTCATTCATTTAGAGAAAAATTAGAGCCATAGAAGAATTTGAACTAGATGCATATGCCAGTATAAATCTAGCATAATTTCACTGAAGCTACTCCAGTTTATGCTTGTATAAAAGAAAACAGAATTTGACCTCAGATATCCAATACACAGCAGCCTACGTTCCCTAATGTCACACTGAACATCGAAGTCACGTTTAGAAAAAACAGCCTTTTGGCGGCATATATATAATAACCGGGATTTTTGGTGCTGTTTTTGAAAACCAGTTTAAACTTTTATGGCAAAGAACCATTTCTGACTACACTTTCTGTGATTCTAATGACCTTAAGGGCTTATACCACAAGTTCCCTTTCAGTGGCACTTTTGTACAGAAACTGCCCGGGCTCTGGGGCTATGTGATGGGCTGTATAACTGTGTAACTTGAAAATATGTCTTTCGTGATCCTGATACTTCTATTGAGAGAGTTTTCCCTCTCTTTTTTCCTCTCTTTTTTTTTTTTTTCTCTCACTTTTCCTAATGAGTTTTCCAGTCCCCCTGGCCCCATCTTTTTTGTTTAGGGATATGGTAAAGGTTCTGACCTAATAGCAATCGCATTATCCTCAGTCTGTGCTTGTAAGTAAGGAGGACACTTGGTTAACCGCCTCCCCCTGTTTTTGGTGGCCCTACTGTAAGCCAGTTGTTTGCCCTGTAGTCTGAAAGGTACACAGATACTTCATGCTTTTGTACTCTGAGAAGTGCTCTGTTCATAGTGAAGTTTCCAGTGCAGATTAGCGCAGGCAGCGGATTCAGTAAGCAGTCACCAAAATCTGTATGTATTTGTGCAGCAAACACCTATCTATTGCCCCGTCACAAAGCCCCCACTTAATAATCTGGCCAAGGATTTCAAGGCAGCGAGTTTTTTTCAAAGAAGCTACTTAGGAACATTAGATGTGACTATAGCATCAAACTAATTAGTTGCCACTCCATTTCTATGAAGCTTCCAGGGCTTTATAGAAATGCGATATTTGCACTTCTCACTTGCTGCTGAGGCATTGAGGTTAAGCAGTCTCTGCTTTTTGTCTGCTTTTTTTTTTTTTTTTTTCACTGATGGGAAAGATTCCAGGGCATTGTTCGAGAGCTGCGCAACCCCCTTATATACCTGGGTAAATATTTTAAACAGTTGCGCATTTGGACAACTTGCCACAAAGCATTAAGTGGTATTTAGGGTTTGCTTCAGCTCTGTTCCCAGGGCCCTTTTAAAGGAAACCAAAACAACAGGAGGTATTTGGGAATAAATTAAAACAACACTAAATAAAATAATGCCAAAGAATGAATCCTAGTATGAATGAAGTCTAGAAGGCATTGTGTTAGGAGGTAAATAATACACGTGTGCCTGTGCATCTCTATGTATATGTACACATACATAAGGGTGTATGCATGTAATATGTACAATTCTTGATGTTTGCATGCAGCAGTTCCCATATATGTACATCCTTTAGAAATTCACTGGTATTTGGTATACAAGTAGTGAGAACTGGAATGGAAATACTGGGTAATCAGGTCTAATTTTCTGCAGGCCAGTTCCAGTCAGAAGCAAATACATGTTAGATGTGCACAGTCCAGGAGAGAACTTGGCTACTGTAAAACCGCACTCCATACCCTTTAACTTCTTGTAAACAAAAGAAAACCAAATACACAAAAGCTAAAATTCACTGCATGAAGGGAAAGAGAAAGTTGTTGTCCTGTAATTCAAAAGTTCAGGGCCATAAAAGTTATTTGGGATTTGTGAATATTCAGTACGGCTAAAAAAGAGGCCTTGGTGCCTGGAAGTGATCACCCAAATTAGAAAACACATTTGAAAATAGGTTCCTTGGTGGGGGGAGGGAAGTGTGTGGGGGGCATTGTAATGCGTGGAGGCATTTCTGGTTCTGTCATGGGCATGGCTGCCCAAATACATTACTCAGTGGTGAATCTTTTCTCATCGTTTCACAATTATTTGCGATTGGCTGTCACATTTCTGTAATTATAAATATTCCAAGAGGAAACAATACAAATTAGAACTGTAGGTACCAGGATCTTTGTACTGGATGTATTTCCTTTTTACTTTCTAAGTGTTCTTTTTCATATGAAAAGAGTTTAGCAGCTTTATCCTTATTCAAGTCTTTTCTTTTTGTATCTACTGGGGAGAAAACCATTAATTTTAAGGAATGGTGAGAGTAAGCCTTAAGCTGTCTTTGACATTTTAGTTTAACTTGAATAGGTTAATTTTTTTTTTTTTTTTAAAGAAAACAAGTTGGTGGGAAGTGTGTTTTAACTGTGAGCGCCCGATTTCGACCATTAGCATAAGAAAAAAAGTTTTAGTGCATTTACTATTGTATTGAATGAAGAGTTCCAACAGTCAGGGAAAAGAAAGTAAAAGGCTGTAAAGAAATGATGGTCTATTCAGATTATTCAGCAGCCCAAAGCTCTGGTCATCTGCCTCTGAAATCTGTGATCGGGATATCACTTTTATCTTCCTGTGCCTTTCTCTCGCCTTTTTCACATGTTCACTTTTGTCAAGGTTTATTGATCACGTTTTCTTCTCTGCAAATCTGTGGAAAATTTAATGAACCAAAAACAACAGAGAAATAAAAGGAACTTTTTATTCATTAGCACTAGATTGAATTTTGTTCTATAGTCACTACCCTCTTGCCTCCCATGTGTGTCATTGTGTCACTCCTGCAGCACTTACAGTACCTACAGTGTGGATGGCTGCATTATTAATTCTTTTCCAGGGAAAAGTTTGTTTAATGTTGTGATCTCATGGCAGATCCAGCCCTGCTGCTTATCTCTTCTTCTCTGCCCTCCTGACACTGGGATTCTTGACTGTGGGGCTTCTGCCACTAAATACCTTAAAGTGTGTATTCTGCAGAGCATTTGCCTCTTCAAGAATGAAATGTATTTGCTGCCTAGCAATTAAACCCAAATTTAAATGATTGCAGATTAGTAGTAGTTATTTACAATCCTGATTGTTTTGGTGCTATGATCCTTGTTCATTACACATCTGCTTTGCCATGGTGCTGCCCCAGAGCGCTTTGTGATGCAAATGCTTTTGTTAACTTACAAATAGTTTCAGTATCTAGATCATCTCAGGTGACATACTTAAGTCTCTTCTTTTTTCCCAGATGGACTTAAAAAGCTGTAATTAAATGTGGCTTCCAGTATGATTAAGCTTTGCTAACATTTTCCATGGAACGATTTACTTGAACTCTGGCACTTTCTGATCCTGTCACTAGAAGATTTTTCAATAAAGGCCCTTTTTAACATTAATTTCATTTCATTTAGTGCAGCTTGTAAGTGTAGGGAAATGAGTTAAAATGGAGCATATATCTACCTGAGAGATTTCTTGGGTGTTTCTCGATTCCAAAGAACTTCACTGCTACTCTATGCTAAATGCTAAGTTGTAAATCCCGGGGGAAAGAAAACCATAGAGTTCTGTAGAACAGTCCCAAATACTCCCGGAATGAATAGTACTGTCAATGCTGATACTTTTAAGGGATGAGCTAAAGGCCACAAAAGGGCGTCTGTACTTGAGCTTGTAATTTCAGCTACAATGATGGCACATCTGTGACTGCATCTGTTTTTCTGAGCACTGAGTGACTCTTCATTCTGCAGGAATACACACCTGCAGTCTTAAACTGCCTTTAAATCTAGAGAAAGGACTTTGTGTCCAGCAGAACAAACCCTGCTGGGAAAATCTGGGCTCCTCTTAAAAAAAAAAAAAAAAAAAAAAAAGTCTTCTGTCTGCTATGCAATGTGGGATTTTACTGTAGACAATTCATTCAAATGAAACTAATGAAATCTTTCCAGAGGAACATGCCTTCTCTGGGATGCTCTGCTGCACAGCCAGCATGGGTCCAGCCCCTCGGTGATGAGCGCCCTGCAGTCACAGTCCCTCACCCCCATCATGAAGTGCCAAATACACCCAGCGGGGGACCTCCTGGTCCTCCCCAGCATCTGCAAGGGACGGTCAGCTGCACAGTTTAATTCCTTTAGGAGCAGTGGAAAAACTTCCAGTGTCACAAATGCGATTCAGAGGAGTAGGAGATGCCGTAATATCACAGCATTGTGGTTTATACTTGTCACTGGTAGCTTTAAATGTCCCGTTTCTGGTAGTTAAATCCTTTTTTCTTTAAAAGACCTATATATTTAGTGATCACCTGGTGGTTGCCTAGCACTGTGTTAAGCACTTTGATTCAGTTACTAAAATTCATTGAAAACGCCTTGAAAACATCCCACTTTTTTGTTTGTTTGTTTGTTTGTTTCCAGGTTGGAAAGTGACATCCCTAGCTGAAATCAGCATATTGCTCCCCTCCGTACTGACCTGTAAAGTCCTGTTAGAGCCCCTTTTATCGTGCCTTTTTCAAAAGCAAGGTCTGTTGATTGCGATGGTGTTAAAAGAGCATCAGTTCCCAACACCAAGATAGCTCCTTTTCAGAGCAATCCTCAGCAATGCCTCTTTGTGCCGTGGACAATGCAATAAGTCAGACAGGACTTTCTGAGCCACCTCTATAAGGAACTGTTAGGGCTGCTGAAGTACACTTGTGTTAAGTTGAATTGATTGAAATTTAATGGCTGTTAGTAGCTATGAATGGTAATGATTTTCTAGAGTATCTTCACCATGCTTGACATTAATAACTGGAGAGTGTGTATGTGTGACGCTAGCGTGTTATTCATTTTTAAAGATGCTTTCTCCCAGCCCTCTTTCCCATAATTTAGTTGTTTTGATGCTTTGGGAAAAAAAATCTTGGGCTTCGAAGAGCACGTACGTCTTGTCAACATAATTTTGTGCTCATGATTTTTATTTTTTCCAATTCCAACATAAATCAGACTACAATATAGTGAGAGTGATGAATTTGTTTTACATGCCATCATGAATTAATGTTATGCAAATAGAAGCTTTACAGGTGCCATGATTTACTTAATAATTTCAAGTTCTAATATTTAAGCTCATTCATTATGTTTGAGTAAAAAAACCACAGCATGTTCATATTTTTAAACATGAAATGTGAGATTTGTGTGCATTTGCTGTGTAAGCACATTTGATGGCTAAGAAAGAATCAATCAGTGTTTGCATTCAGCATCTTATTCCTGTAGATGTTACAGAGACATTTCAAAGAGAATAATCAAATATTTGCGTGTAAGGAGAGGAAGATGCTGGTAAAACATCCTTCAAGGATATAAAGAAGCAGAAAACTGCCAAAGTAAAGTTTTTTGGCCTTTAAAAATTGAGCAGAGCAGCGCGGTTTTGCTATGCAAAGTGGCCTTTATTTCATCCTGCACAATTTGCTGCGAGCTGCTCCCAGACCTGCCGTCTTCTCCTTACAGTGAGGATGAGCCGAGGAGTTGGTGAGAGCTATAGGCATCCTGGGTCAAAGGTGAATGTGAATGTGATCGCAGGGTTTTCAGGCTTTGATATCATTTTTAGTGTGCTTCCCAAAGGCTAAGGACAAGTCAGAGAAAGTTTGACACATAAATACATCTTGAATCTCTGAAGATAAGAATAGATTTTGACTTTATTTCTCAAAAAATTGAGGTCACTGTGGTCTGATGACAGGCTGAAAGCCCATCACTCAATTTTTTTCTTTTTCTTTCTCTTCCTTCCCCCCATCCCCAAATAAACAGACAAGAGTTTATTTTTGATACATTGTGTACGTTGAGTTAGTGACAGCATATTCAGGTTTTGAAGTTTGTGGCATCAAGGTCAAGGTTTAGTGTCAACGTCTGGGCCTCCCTGCCCCTGGTAGTAAGGATTTTACTGATTATGCTACAAAGGACCCAAATGTCTTAAATCTGGAAATGTAGAGGAGTTAAAAGTGAAACTTTGCAAAATATGTTTGCTCATAAGCGGGCCATGTGTTTCCATGATAGCTACAGCCCTTAGTCATGGGAATAGGCTCAAGAGTTGGTCCTTGACCTCTTTAAGCCCAGGAGACCATTGGCCAGGGAGCAGAGTGGCACTTGGCTTTTAGTAATTTTGACAACTTCTTCTTTTGCTGTGTGTGTTCTTGAAGAACTCAGAGGAGAAATTCATCCTCATGTGCTATTCAAGTGAAGGATTTAGTTGGGTGTTAAAGGGCCATTTGGGAAGTAGTGCACAGTGTATGTACCGTGATCGAGTTAATTATGTTGCTTTGGCAACCACAGCTTTGGTATTTCCTGACTATGGCTCCTTGATGGAGTCATATTCCAATATCTGGCGTCATCGACACTAAAACCTCTTGCAAAATCAGGTCAATTTTGTCAGAAAGTGGCAGGAAAAAAAAAGAGATGAAGGATTTTTCTGACTGTTAAAAATTCACTTTTTTACAATTGAATGCAGGTGTTGTGTTGAAATAAGTTTCCATTTAGAATTTTAAAATATAATTCTGTAGTAGGAAATATAGTAGCAATACAATTGATTTTCCAATAGGTTCCAAGTGATAGTTTTAAAATTCATTTTGTGGAGAATTTCAGCATTTCAGGGGTTTGTTCCAATTCGCAATAAGTCAGATTTGGAAATCTTAAATTTCTTTGTAAACTGCAGTAACTCTATTCCTAACTTTGCTCTTCCCTTTTCCAAACTGTAAGAGAATATGGGGCTGAGCATAGCACCCGTGTCACTAAACCATGTCCATGGCTAATTTTTTGACCTTTGATTTATTGTGTGTGTTGCTGGGGTCTTTTCCCCAATTGTTTTTTAAAGTAAAGGGTGGGAAACCATTGCTCATATTGGAGTTGCCTTAGCAAAGCCTGTATCTAACGACTGACCGTGCTGCGGCACTCTTTATCTCTATTTTCTGTTCAAGAAAATGTTCTTCCTTCTGCATTTTACTCCAAGGCCTCTGGCAGGGCTTGCTAAAATTTAAACTATGCGTTGGACCTATTTTGAGAAATTTACTGGTGCTGGAGGTGAGTTCATCGCTCTGGGACAAAGCACACGGGGGAAGGTGGGCGGCAAAAGGCAGGTCTGGATCCGCGTCGAGGGGACGGGGATGAAACGGGGCAGCACCAGCAGCCCCTGGAGGTTGCACCATTCTCCCAGGAGCGTGCAAGGTGAGGGATCCTCCTCCTTTGCTTTCCAGAGGGCATTTCCAGCGGTGCAGATGGCAGGGGGATCTTTGCCAAGGCATTCGTTTTCTTTAATCTCTTCTCAGGGCAGAGAGAAGTCTCTCTTGTCCAAGGGTGAGATGCCATCTGAGCTGTTGAAAGTGGGAGATGAGCAGGGCTTTCTGCTTTCGGTGACCTGGTGTCACTCTCTGCTGCCTGTTCTGGGCTGGCTCATTTCAGGTCACCTCTGGTACCTCCACGTTGCCTGATGGTTTGCTGAGGAGGCACTGCCTCAAATTAGGCTGGAAATTTTTGGTGTGTGTGGTGCAGTCAGATGATGATGCACTCCAGCTGTCAGGCTCAAAACAACTTGGGACCTCTAGCTCTGGTCGTTTTGGTGTCTTTCTCCTTTGACGTTGAAGGTGCAACTTCCTGAGGGAGACTCCTGGCTTCACCCTAGTTCCCTCTCCTATCACTGCGTGTGGAATAACCAGCATGCTCATGGGGTTTACCAGAAGCAGATCTTCTCAGTGCAGTGTTGGACCTTCCGGTGCAGGTGAAGAAGGCAACCACTCAGCATGTCCTCTTCAGAGTGGCTTTTCCCTGCTTTCCTTGGTGGCTCTCTTCTCCTGATGTGGTGAGGCTAAGCTGGATGTTAGTCCTCCTCTAATAAGGGAGGAGCAGTTGGCTTTCTGTTGGTTTCTTTCCTCTTGCTATGTGTTGTTAGTTGCTAGGATGAGGTCTGTGCTTCTCGCGTGCCAAACGGCGTGCCTTCTGGGTGTACTAAATCACACATCTCCACAAACCTCCCATGTAGGCTGGACCAGGAGCCATTGGTGCAGCAGTTCAAAGAAAGTGCAGTGCTGCAGGTGCTCTTTTGCTGGCTGATTGCTCCAAATGTCACACCTCTCCTCGACTTAATGTCTACATTATTTCAACATCCCATGTGAGCTAATGGAGTTTAGGCATCACCCATTTCTCCCTCTCTCCCTGGAGGTTATAGAGTTCTGGACACCCTAGAGATAGAGTTTTAAGGTCATTGGTGGCATTTTTAGGTCACAGAACTGCAGCACCCTGTCTTTTTGCCAGCTAATGAAATGACTAATTAGTTCTTGTATCACTGCCGTTATCTTTTTCTCTAGCTTTGGTTCAGCTCTGAAGGATGAAGCCTGCTAGGAGACAACATCTGAGAATTACTTGACTGGACACTTAGAGATAGATATGTTCAAGAGACTCCATGTGAGCAGTCATTGGTGTCTGTGTTGGTCTGTGTACCTCGGTTTGCCCATGTATATTAAGGCATCCATCAAAGCACACTATTTAAAAACAGCCTTCCTATAAGGCTTCCTAGAATTAAGGCAATGGAGATACCAAATACACAGCACTTTTAATTCCATTATAATTTGGGCTATTTACGCCAGATTATTATTTTTTTTTTAAACAAAGGCAGCTGTGTACATATATTTTAGTTCATTTTGGTGTACGTGCATTTTTGCATAAAGGTACTTTATCATGCCCCCTCTAAAATGCTCAAAAGTAGGGACTTGGGCAGTGCAAACCTTTGTGTGTATCACAGCCACATTAACCCACTTTATTTCCCACTTCTCTCAGGTGTTGATGGCATCTGGTTGTGACAGATGCTTTTTGATAAAGCCTTCAGATCAACATGCCTTTGGAGACACCAGTGCTCTGTGTCAGTACTTGCAGACTGCTGTATCCAAATACTCTTCTTTAATTGTCTTATTAAGTAGAGAATTAAGCTCTGTGCTTTGACTGTTTTGGTGCCAGTGATTCTTATTGCAGGCTTTGGCACGGCACCGCGTTGTGTTTTAAAGAGACAGCATCACTTTAATGATGTGGGAATTGAGTTGGAGGATAAAAATCCGCTGAGAACAATGGCTGACTGAGAGTACGGTACGTAAAATCTGATTTTATGTTCTTCCCTTCAGACTGTTAGGTGGGGGGTTTAGTTCAAATGTCTGCGATGATTTAAGAAATAAAAAGCAGAAATTCTCACTGCTGCCAGACCACAGGCTCCTCAGCGCCAGACTTGCAGACGAATGTCACATGTTGCTGTATGTTTTGAAAGCATACCATGTGTTATTCTTTAGCTGTCTCAGTCCTCCCCCCCAGCTATATCGTCGTCTCCCCAGCCAATCTCACAGAAAAACTTTTAGTGAAATAAACTGTCCTCTTCCTCCCCTCCCGTGCAGACCCTCGGACGTGTTCCCCCTGTACCTGTCACTCCACATGAAGGTCTCTGCCCACGAACTTGCAGAAGTGATTTTAACTTGACTTCATGTAACTCTGCCTCTCGTGCTTTAAATCAGGCTCTTTTGACACTGATATTGCAGCTTATGTTGTGTGTTAGGATCAAGGCTCGCAAATGACTAAACATATGGTTAAAACTTCTTCTTGAATGAAATATAATATGTTTCAGTTTAACTCGGCTGTGGGTCTTAGATAACGAGCGTTTGCCGTTAGAATCATTGTGTTTCCAGAAACAATTTTTTACTCCTTCTTTTCTACTGTCTTGGATTAATGTTTCCTCCAGCTAATGACAGGACCGGACATGCAAACTAGATTAGAGCATAGTGTGAATAGTATGAGCTGAAAATGCTGGCATCTCACTTTATTGCCTACAAGGTTAAGCGGTTTACTGTGAGGTCGCAAGAAGTAAACTGAAAGCAAACAGGGAAATTAATCCAGATCTCTTGGGTCCCTCCAATTGTGAGAGCAGCTCCCAGGGAATTTGCCTCTAAAATGTTCTTCGAACCGCCCCCTGCCCCATGACCTGTGGTGATGGAGAGCTTTTCCACTCCAAACTACGTATAGATGCGAGGTCAGAGTCTGGCCACCCATTGGGTACCTGGGTGTCACTCTGGCAGCGTGTCAACGGGATGCTGCTCCTTCTCCTGACCTTCGGTGCCGGGATGGATGTGGCAGAAGAAGAGATGGCAATGGCAACCCGGCGCTGTGGCTGCTATGGGTGGTAAAGGCTGCTTCGCGTTAGAGCCGCTCCCCGGGGCTGTCTTCTGCAGGAGGTCTGCTCCTGATTTCTGCAGGGGCAGCAGGCAGCCAGAGCTTGAGCTCAACATCTCTATTAAGTTTGCCGCACCAAAAAAACCCACAGCTTGGGAAAGCCTGCTGCTTGGGTTTCCACAGAAAAGAGCATTTGAGTTGGTCTGGGGGTAGGACTTCAGATCACATCACTGATAGGCAAGAAATTGTTGGGAAGTTAGATTAAAACAAAAGAGAGATGGTGAGGGCTGTGAAGACCAGACCAAGCCAAGCTGGTAAGAGCTACGTATGCTAGCCATGGGTACATTCTAGATCTCTGCTGTAGTATTTCTTTCTTATTCCTTCTATTTTTCCTTTTTCTCCCTATTTTTTTTAACACTGCCATAAGTGGGATTTGTGTAAGCTCCTCCATCCAGCTGTACCTTCTAATTGTAGGTTCTCCCACCAGCCTGGGACCTTAGGTGCTGGGTGTGCCAACTGATGCCCAGTTTGCATCTATACTGCCTATACTGGGGACTGGGTGGGTCTGCATACTTATTCTACTCAAAAGCTTAGATTTGAATCCATGTTGAAAGGCTGGATCCCAGCCTGTGTCTTAGGTGTTGGGCTTGGAGTTCTCTGTCCAGTAGAAATGAATGAATTATTGGCTTTCTATGAAAACCAGAGAATAATAGAAAGTTTGTTTCACATTTTCACATTATGAAAGTGATGTTTGAATGATGAGGTGTACAGTGTTCAGAAAAAAAGCTGGCACTGTCCCATGTGAGTGCAGGGTTTCCACCAGGCTGTGTCTCTGACGGATCAGTCTGACAAGTCCCGCATTGACTGGGACATCCGTCTTCATCAGTTCCTCATGTTTACTGGGGACATGCAGTGCTCAAACTGGGCACAGTGACCAGCTGTATTATAGTGGCAGAAATACTGCTGGGACATGCAAGGGCCTGGCCTGGGCCCACCAGCCCAAAGAAAAGCAAGCGCTGTGTCCTGCCCAGCTGAAATATACAAGTGGTATCTATGGGGAGGAAGAGGAAGATCCTCATCTTCCACCATGGATGTCACAGGGGAGACTGCTGGAGAACAGGGGACAGATTGGTCTATAGCAGGGTTGGGACCATGTGGCATTGAGGTAAAAAGGTGAAAGAAAACCATGGGAAAGCAGGTGTAATGATGCCTCTACTCACAAACCAACTTGTTAAACTTTAAGTTATTTTTTTCTGTTCAGGACTGAGTTGTGTTGACTGCAGCAAGGCTCTAACGCTGCTTGATCATAGGCTAGCGCTGCTTACTGAGACAAGGTTGAGGGGAATTTGGGCCATATTTGGAGCTAGGCCAGTTTTTGTCCTAGTGCATAAAAGATGTAGCTAAGGAAGCATTTTAGCCTCTGTCAGGGTACAGTTTTCCATATGTGCAGTCAGGTGGCACTGGTTGCCTTGATCTCTAATTTGAAGGGAGCTCAAGAAGAGATTCCTGTTTGCTGCCATCCAAATGCAGACTTCCTCCCTCGGGAGAGCTTGTGGAGGATACAGTTCCCAGGCACCCAGAGTCCTCAGGGATATGGTTTTGAGATGAGGAGCTGGAGCAGAAAACTCTGCTGCTCATATGGACTGGTTGCCTGCATCTGGCAGCAGAGCTGGATGAGGAGTCAGTGCAGCTGCTGTTAATGCTAACCCACCTTCAGCATCTCACAGGATGGTTTTGAGCTCTCTGGAGTCATTAACAGTGCTGGCTATGTCTCATCTCCTGGAGAAATCCCAGAGGTGCAGTTTCCCAAACATTTCTGCTCCCTGAAGAGACTCTAAGATGAGGTGCTGCAGGTTGTGCTCTCCTCCCTGCTGCCTGGGGCTGTCAAGGGTAAGGGGTTGCACAGGGCCATTTGGAGCATGTTTGCAACACCAAAGGCATGAAGCCCTGAATCAGTATCTAGCGAGTCTTTCTAGAGGCAGGAGAATGGGTGACCAAGTGTTTTCACATGACAGGCATATGCAAGAGGGTAACTTGACTTAGTCCCTTGGAAATACGGGTAAATGTTGCAGCTCTGGCACCCTCATCAAGGGAGCAGCATGGCTGCTCTTTATAACACGGGTTCACAATAAAAAGCTCGTGAGGGATGTCTGTCACTTTGTGAGATCAAGTGTGACCAAGAGGGCTTTCTTCCAGCCTCATGTGTTCTTGTTTCCCTCTCATGCGGACCCCTGTCACCTGCTTGTGCTTATGTGCTAGGCATGGAGCTATGCCTTGAGCAAAATGCCCTCTTACCCTGCAGCCCTCCACAGAAAATGAGTAATACACATGTTCTGCTGCATACCTCATCTGCATACAAGTATGCAGGGGCCGTTCAAGATAGCTGCTATAAGCTAGAAATCTCCACCAAGGTCTGGGACTTTTATTGTGTGATGGACCTGTCCTTTGTAACTTTGTCGTGGTGGCACATGAGAAGCTGGCTGAACCCGATTGCCTCGATTTATGAAAGAGGTGGTTGTAAATGTGGTTATTTCCCATAGGGCTTCTCAGAAAGCAATGCTTTCCCTGCCTTTTCCTTATCTGAGAGCGCCTTTCCTGTGGCCTGCAAAGGTCATCTATCTTCAGGGTATTTGTGGGGACATACATGTGTTATGGCTCTGGTTGGTAGGGATGCCTGTGTGGATTATCACAGAAGGCATTATTGCATGGGAAGTTTATAGACCTTTTACAGTCTGTTTTTTGTTAAAGGGAGATCTTTGCCTTAAATTCATTGATCTTCAGTGGAAGAGCCAGTGCCCTGTAGAGGAGAAGGCTGGAATGTGGAATTAGCAGCTCTCTGCTCTACTAGACCTGCGGGCTGGTGCAACAGCGCGTTTAGCTCACAGCCAGCCACGGCGTGTGCTGCCTCTTGGCTCACGTGTAGTTAAGGGACATGAAGGAGACTGGAAAAAACAGGTTTCCAGATAACCTGCTGGCAGCTGGTGTAAATAACATTGGGGAAAGAGGGGATGTAAGACACCAAACCTGTAGGAAACCAGTCTTCATTAGTTCTGCAACCCGTTGGACAACTCACGTTCTTTTATTAACTTTTTATTACGGCAAAAGTGACTAGAATAAAAATAGTCTAGGTGCCAAGGGGATAAACAGTGAATTAAAAGGATTAAGGTCTGAGCATTTTATTGCTTTTAGAAAGATGTTATTAGATTTACTAGCTTAAGTTAAATTTACATGGCTGAATTACTTCTTAACTTATGTAATGAATTTTGTGGGGAAAACCCCATCTGTTTAGGTGTTTTAGAGGGACATAATCCAGAATATATCGTAACTCTTTAGGCTGTTATGGAAGAGTAAAGCAGTTATCCTTTTTACCATGAGCTAAATGGATGCTGACTGGGCATTTGAGTCTCCTGGAAGTCAGCGTGACCCTCACATTGTGTAGGACTTGATAGCAACTCCAGCGGGTAAGATAGCTAGGCAACTATTCCCAATGTTCCGTTAGTTATAGTGCCAACTATGATATTTTACATTATTTCAGTTTTCAAAAACTCTTGAGACACTAAGATAATTTGGGTTTTTTTGAACATATAAAAGCCTTTGTTTTCTGAAGGTAGCTCATGGTAAACTGATGACTGACAACAGCAATCCTGTTTGAGGCCACCTGCAATAAACTTCTCTCCCGATGCCTGGCGACGTAGTCGAGTCCAGTAAATAACCGACACGCTCCTGCCCTCTGTAGCGTTCAGGGTTGCCGGAGGGGTGTGTGTTGGCTTCCTCTGAATCCACACTGCTTGTGTGTGGCTCTTTCTTCCCCCCCACAGCTCCTCATGCAGCACACTTGCACGTTGGAGAGAGTCCAAATTTCCTCCCTCCTGGGGATTCCTTTGCTGTTAATTTAAGTGATGGCAAATGCAAACTTCTTGCCAGAGCTTGCTGTGTGTTTTTGAATGCTTTTTTTGGCTGTTCCCTGAGGGGTCAGCTTTTGTCCTTCCCCACCGTACTTTCTGCTGTAGGCAGAGAGGCCTTGAGCTGGAGCTGATAGGTCCCACCTGGCTTTGAATGCATCCCTGATGTGGCTTCAGTACCTAAGTGTCTGTCACAGTTTTCAAAGACTTTTGCTTTGTTGTTGTCTGTACAAAGCTGGCCTTATAATAACGTGAGTGTATATATAGTCTTTTTTTTAATAGCAGAATGAATAATTCGTGCCTATAATAGAGTTCCTATTAGTTGATTGTCTGCAGCACTGAAACTTGCTGATTTTAGATGCTGAATGGAAATTAAAATTAGGGAAAAAAGACCATTTTTAATAGGTATGCAAAATAGCTTTTCTCTCAGAAAGTCATGTGGTGAAGACATGGTGTTAATATGAGACAGAGTGAATGCGTTGTAGATAAGAGAGTGCCCATCTGCTGTAAGTCCGAACTGAAGATTTACAGGATATCTTCTCAAACTGGAGATATGCAGATAAATCAGACCGTGGTCTGGAAAAGCACTCAGTGGCAACAGTCTCCTTCTAGGTAGACCAGCGGTAGCCAAGAGTGTGTGCTAGCCGGGAAAGCTGGAGGATAGCTTTTCTGTTTGAAGTTATCTGTGACTTTGCTGACCTCCCTCCGAGGGGTCTGCCCTTGTCACTGGGGGGGTTCAGCGCCTGTGCCGGCGCTGAGCTCTGTTGCCCAGGGTTGTTCTCCAGGGCCTTTGTCCTGCCGTGAGGATTGTGCTTGCACAGCCGAGAGCCAGTTCAGTTGTGGTTTTACCCCCCGTCAGCTATTTTCAGCAGTCTTCCTCGCATTTGTCCAGACAGTTTTGTTGGAGGAACTGTGCAGCAGGACATGTCCACAGGACAGGGAAGAACAGCGCTGGCTTTATTAAGATGCAGGTGTTGGAGGAATGTCATCTGTTTATGCTTCGTTTTGCACTGGGCTTCCACAGGGCGCTGCATTTTCGGTGACCGTCCAGTCTGTTTTTAAAATCAAAGTATTTGGCTCAGCACAGAGGTATGTAACCCCAGTCAGCGCATAGGTGGAAGGGCCCTAGTGTGATGTCCCCCTTCCTGGTGGGTTGAAATTCTCTGGTGGAAGAGATGATGCATAGAAATGCTCTGTGATGGCACCTAGTAGGCAAGTGGAGACAATGGTGAGGGGTTGCTCTAGCATGATCTCCTGGATGGAGGGTTAAATCCTCGTGTGAGGATGGGAGCAGCATGGCAGCTGGTGAAGTTTCCAGGTGGCTTGTGGAGAGCAGGCAAGCAGCAGCACAGCATTTCAAAATAAGATTCAAGTAAGAAAAGAACGTAGACTATCTGGGGGGAAAAACAAAGGAGCAGACATCTAGAAAGAGGGATCTACTGGGATACCAAGATCCTTAGGAAACAATGGCTGAGTATAAAGAGGCTGCAAATTTGCTGCTTTTGGTAACCTAAAAAGACCCAAAGAGGGTTTGGGCACTCGTCCTGTAGTGAGGAGTCAGCTGGGGCTGAGGATGTAGCGCTGGTAACCACAGGAAGCGTAATGCATTCAGGTCTGCTTCACTCCATTACAACAGAGATTGACAAATTGGAGAGAGTTCAGGAGGAAAAAAAAAGTAACAAGAGAGCTTGAGGGATTGACTTATGAGAGAAGACCGAAAGAGCTGAATATGGATAACTTGGCTAAAGGATGACAAATGGGGTGGTTGAGATATAAATCTACAAATATCTGAAGGGTGTAAACACCAAGGCTATGAAGAATTATTTAGAGTGGTACAATGGGGTGTAACTAGAAGTAATGGGATGAAATTTAAGAGAAGGCAAATTTCAGTTGAATAATGGGAGAAGCTTTTTGACAGTGTGATGTATTAGTCCATGGGATGCTCTTCCAGCAGTAGTCCTATTGCTCACTACTTAGGGCACAACCCTGTTTATTAAGAAGCCAGAGTTTTCCAGAGGCTTTATTAAGGACAGTTTCAAATTCATGCCTTTTGGGTTTTATGTGTTCGATGAAGAGGCGTGCAAGCCCTACACCAAAACCGCTGTGCCCCTCAACCCGTGCACCTCCTCTGGGTGTGACGTAGTGGCTCTTGGAATTGCGGTAGTGGAGGAGAGGGCACGGGTCGGAGCAGCCCTGCGAGCCACAGCTCAGCCCAGACGGCCCCGCTGGCACGGAAAGTTCGGCCGGGTCGGTAGTGTCCGCTCTTTGATGAGGACCTCCTTCTACCTCCCGCACTTCTCCCCATCCGGGCCTTGTACTGTTGCCGTTTGGGGGTTAGTTCGGTTACGGTCTCTGGAATAGACATCAAACTTACACTGCAGCTCTGTGTAAAAACCAAGAAATCTCCCACTTTGCTTCAAAGAAATCAGGACAAACAAGATCCCCTTGATGCACACGGTCTACGGTCTTTTATAAATCTACAATACTGTACCTTAACTTTTTCTTTAGAAACTCCCATTTCTTCTCCTGCTTTTCACTTCACTTGAAATGCAAACTAAGGTCAAAGGATCACCTTCCTACTGGCAGAACACACTGCATTGTCTGTCATTTTAAAATGTCTTCCACAGTAACTGAGGAAAGGTTCATTTCTCTACTCTTTATGCCTAAGAGTGACTCCCTTGAATGCATTTTGCTTTTCCTTATCTCAAAGGGCTAAATTAGAAAATTAGGTAAACTAGCTGTGTAAATCAAGTTAGAGCATCTCAACTAAAATGGTAGTTTATCTTCAGCACGGGGAAGATGGCAGATTCATGTAATTAGAGAAACAAATGCAGCTGTATTACTTAGCATACACTTGCAACTCAGCTATTCTGTTGAAGAGAGGGAGGACAGGAAACTTTAAAGCACTGGCATGCTCGGAGCATAAATGAGAACAAGAGCTGAAAGTGTCTTTTATAATTGTTCTTAAATGTGTTTTGTATTGCTCGTGCTGTCCCTGAAGAGGTCTGGGTCTGTATGCTTCAGGGAAATTTCTGAATTATATCCTCTCTCGGTCTGTGGGAAGAAAGAACCGCTGAAGGGTTTCATTCTCCTCTGGATGGGGATGAATATTTTCCTTGCTGAAAAATGCAGTTTTGGTCTCCTCAGAACTGGATGAATTTGGGGAATGCTTTTCATAGGAAATTTTGTATGTGGGGAAATGTCAAAACAATTGTGTCTTCATTGCAGCCCTTCCCGTCACTGTGGCCTGTGGTGAGAGCACACTTCTGGATAGGAGAGCTTTGCTTTGAACCACTTTTCACATCCAGATCAAGGGTGGATGTGTGCTTAGACCCCCTCGTCTCAGGAGAGCAGCATAACCACTAAGCTACCTCAAGTTTGCCACCTTAATCTAAGTGGTTTCCATTCAGCAGAAATAAATCATTTATGTCAGCATGACTCCAGAATTATTTTTAAAAAATTCTTTGGTTTCACTACTGTGCAGGAGTATCAATTATTCTCCCTACTTTATTTCTGAGGCCACTTAAAACAGGAATTTTAATTATGCAGCTGAGGGTTACAGAGGGTATTTGCAGGAGACATAATTGCTTGTTGTCGGGTTTGGTTTTTTTCCTGGAGTTGGATTCATGGTACATCTATTAGTAGACTTGGGCCCTACCCCTTTACAAGGCAGACTTTCCAGCCACGCACACCTCAAGAAGAGGATGGACCAAATGTCGTCAGGTTTCTTTCAACTGCTACTGCAAATTTCTCCAAATCCCATTAGTGAAGCACATTTTTGCAAAACCATGTCCTGGAGCACACAGAGGGAAAAGCTTGGTGGTCATGAAAGGAGGCATATGGGAAAAGGCACCTTAAAATAAACTGTTTTGGGGTCACCAGATGTCCAGGCCGCTTTCTTAGGTGATGGAGGTCTTACAGCATTCTTACAAAATGTCCATGCGTGCCTGCAGCTTCCTGCCCTTCCTCTACCCCCTTGCAGGTGTCTCTGTGCCATCAGTTCCCAGGCTGGTATTTTAGAGCTAATCCTTCACAGCAGGTCTGGATTATGGCATGGGGCATTTGGAGTGTTTCCACCTGGTTGGTCTGGGTTGATTATCTGCAGCTGAAGGGCCAGGAAGATGGGTGTGAGCTATGAAGTCCCAGCAGGAGCTGCAGAACTTCAACTCTCAGAGGCCTGGCTTACCAGAACTAACCTGTGCAGTGTGGCAGACTACAAGGCACAGTAAGTACATTTTTATCTGTATAAGAAACAAAAAAAAGTTGTCCTCCCTTCTTATCTGTTGAGGGCAGTGAAAAATCTTGAGCCAGCTTGTGCAGTGAAAGGATTAATTTGCTAACGGTGTTGGACCTGTGTGGATGTTTGATTAATAAAGCAGCAGTTTATCTTCTTTCATTTCCCCATAGCAACTGCAAAAGACTTTCAGATGTACACAGCCTTTCCCGCTCTCCTTCTACCATGAAACAGATGTTTTGCTGACTGCCCCTCGAAAGGACAGACCAGCACCTAAACCCACACTCTGGCAGGATACAAAGAGAAGCCCACATTGAGGGAGTCAGCCCAAATGCAAGAAAGACACCTTAATTTTTCTACTACCATATGGGAAAAAACACATAAATGTGTGTGCGTGAAAACCTTACTACAGAATCAGATTATTTTGACTCAAAACATGTTATCCATTTTCTTTAGCAGCATTTAAAGGCAGGAGAGGTTTTAGCTAATTGTACTATAGGGTTGTACAGTTTCTCTGCTGCCTTGTGTCTTCTTCTGCACTTTTATCCTCTATTTCTCTTAATATGAGTGCCCTGACTTTATCTTCTGCAATTCCTGCTCCTTGGCCCAGCACTGAGGGCCTCTGAGAGTGAATGTTTATAATGTTTAAATGTTCATTTAGCTTTTGGTGAAATCTCTTCCAGCTTTCAAAGAAAGCTCTATAGTTTGGTCTGCACAGATGTAGACTTTCAATAGGAGAAATTCCCTGGATTCAGCTAATGGCTTCAGGACTCCAAGTACTGCTGATGTGCTATAGTTCAATGTCCTTGTAACTCTGTGTAAAAACTGTGTGCTAGCTCTGATTTTGAGTTTAAACATTCAATGAGAGTGCGTTTAGGCCTTCTATATGTGCAGTGTATACAAACAGTACCTATTTTTGTTTATATATAAATATGATGTCTCTCCACAAGATCTGTTGGAGGCCAAGCTTGGGGTTTAAAAAGGAATAAATAAGCAATGGAAGAGTTATTCTGTCGTAAGATGCATTGTGTCAACAGAAGTTTATTTTATTTACCTGTTAGAGTAGGAAGTGCTCTGACTTGTTACAGTTTGTTATTGCTTTCTGTTTTGTTGGGTGCTAACATGGCTCTCAGTCACCTTTGTGTTCTCTTTCCCCAGGAAAAAAATGCTATCAGCTTGTTTTTACAGTTATTTTCCTTGGCAAAAGTTGGTATTGTATTTATTGTTAGCTGTCATAGTCTATAGAAGAGCTAGTTCATCCTTGGGGGTACATAATTCACTAATTTACTTTTCACATTTATTAAAACAAATTGTGGAGATAGCAGCAGCCATGGGTGATGGAAGTTTTTGCCTTGTTGCATTCTCATTTCACAGCAAATCCAGATCATTAGTGACTGAAAGCTGTGATAACTAAGGTCTGTTTGCTCTGACCGTCAATACCCATGCAAGTTCTTTCCACCCATACCTCACAAAGTGGTTTGAAAAAAAAAAATGCCTGGGTATTATTATGCCAGATGCAGGTATTAAGAAGCTGAATCATAGAGGGACAGTCAAGGGTATCAATCAGAACACCTTTGTGTCTGGAAATGGGGACCCTTGGCTCCCTGTCGTGGGAATTGGACCACTGCTTCACAGCATTGTGTACACTGAGTTTCCTTTGAGGTCAGGTTCTTGGTAAGTGATAGTCTCCATCTGTGTCCCACCACGTCCTGCAGAGCTTGGAGGCACATGTCTCTTAAGGTCTAGGCCACCTGCCAGCACCACAGGATACCATATTCTAATGCAGAACAAATTTCCCAGGATTTATTGGGATGTCCAAAGAAATCAGCTGTCTTTGCAGTACGTCCACTCTGGATGAATGATTTCTTGTCACTTCTCTCTGACAAGGCAGGGAAACTGAATGGCCGTGACTCTGAGCTGTGTCCTCAGCGTCTCTTGTGAGGGCCAGGAGGAAAGGGCAGCACTGGAGCTGGTGAGGTGCAGCTCCAGCACCTCTAAGTTAGCATCAGATACCCAAGTGATAAGGCAGGTTTATCAATGTCCGGGCAGCTCGCTGACGAGGTCGTGCAGCTTGATACTGGGCTGCCTGGGACTGGTCAGCCCCAGCTTGGAGGTGTCTTAACACGCTCCATTCACAGCACAGACGTGTCTGCAAATGACTTCCAGAGCTGCCAGGCTGGGGACTTTCACCACGGTAAAACTCCCTTGGAAATGTAGAAATTAAAGTGGAACAATTAGCAACCAAGCAGTGCTCTTCCTGTTCTCTCTTCCCCTGTTCTCTCTCAGAAATTCTTCCCTATGGTTCACCCCTATAAATCCTGAGAGCCATTGTAGGGGCTCGTGTGTGTGTGAGCGGGGAGAGGAGGGGAGAATTTCCAGTATTGATCAAACTGGTTCTTAAGCTCTGGTTTGCGTTAAGGCAGAATGGCTTAATAAAATATATTTAACATGCACTGAAAAGCAACCCAGGACTTGGGTAGACCCTGCATCTAAGTGCTGAGGTCTTAGTGAGAGGTGCTGAGCCAGGCTTTAGATTTTGGACGTGCAGTTCAGACACAGAGTTGTGCTGGTGTCCCTAAACTTTCCTGGTTTCAAATAACATTTTTCTAGCTGAGGTTTTGCAAGTATGAAGCCTGAAGCCAGCTTAAGGAAACTTTATGATGTGAAAATTAAGTTTTCTCTAGTAAGCTGCAGTTTGTCAAAACAACAGCGCACATTCCAGTTGGGCTACAATTTGGCAGGATGCAAAGATTTCATCTCTCTCTTTGAATATCCGAAGAAAATGGAAACCTGGCATCTTAGTGCTGCATGGATTTCTACACATCCCTTTCAACAGCTGGGATAAGCTACTCTGCTTTATCGCACATTTCCCTTGTGTTATGAATCACCACCTTCTCTTCAGGCAGTTCACATGCGGGATTCTTCAGTCTTTGGAAGCTCATGAGTTTGGCTAAGGGGAGCAAAAATAGGTTGTAAAGGGACTCGCCCAAGGATAAGATGGATCTTAAATTTGGTTGTCTGACAAGAAAGGAATTGTCATATAATTGGAGCTGGTGCTAACTGATATTTCTGCTTTTGGGGGAAATATTTTGGGAAAAATCACTCTGTTTCCCAACAAAGTTCTTAAAAGTGTCTCACGGAAAGGAAATTCCATACGTTTTTTTGCTCTGGAAGCAAAGAAAAGAGCTGGTTTTAGCTGATTATTCCAAAATGAAAGAGAGCAGCTGTCTGCCCTGACTCCCAGAGCAGGGCGCTTAAAGCCTCCCTAAGCTTCGTGTGGAGCTTGGACTCATGGAGCTCACAATCTTTCTGCTTCTGCCAGTATCCTGGGATGGGCGTCTGGGCTCCCAGCTGCAGAAGGCAGCCCACGAGGTGTGGGGCTGCCTGGGAACTGAGGAATCTGGAGGTTTCAACTCTCTGCTCAGACAGCTGGTGAGAAGTTAGGCAGTTTTCTGACCCACCCCACCATCAGTTAGCTGGAACTGATGCACAGTGGCAGACACTTCCAGTGTAGACAACATGGTGTTTTCTGTTGGAAGCCTCTTGTGGCAGGAGGCTCCTGACCTCTGTTATGTGCATGTTGGTGCATATGCGATGTGTAGCATATTGCTAATAGGGTTGTGTAAAGCCATTAAGATTTGGAGTCTTGCTGGAGCAGAGCTCAGTTGGGGAAGCTGCTCTTTAAGGTCACCACTTGGATAGGAGGTAAACGGAGGTGCCCAAACAGTTGTCAGCAGATAGTCAATAAACCAGAAGTGTCTGAGTTATTCCCTTTCTGCTTTGCGACCTCAGTATTTTAGAGCTTTCTTCTTTATGAAACTCGCCCCTGTGTGAATTTACCCACAGCTGTAAGAACGATTTAGTTCCACTCATTAGTGATGAAGCAGAGGTACATAATAAAAAAGAAAGGATAATACATCACCTAATGTATTTTGTTCCTGGGCTTGATGCATACAGGGCACTTTAAAGTATTAGTTGTTTCCAGATACAGTAGACGTACTGTTGTGTGTTTTGGAAAATGTAACTGTCTAAGTAATAAGAGACCTCAGCCATACGCTCCACTAGTAAATCTTTGCTGAGAAGTATGGAGAAACTGGTTTGGTCTGTGTGTGTTTGTGTGAATTATGGGCTGTGCAGATCAGCGAAGTGCAAATGAGCAGTCCTCTACTGTCCTGTCATATCTCGACTCATAATAACAGAGTTCAGAAGTTCATTGCTTGGGGGAGGCAAAAAGAAAAAAAAAAATTAAGAAAGTTTGCTCTGACTTAACTTGTGCTTTTATGAAGACTGTCTGGAGCTGAATAACCCCTGGTGAACTTGTATCCTCCACCCCAGCTGCAGCCTTTCAGCTCCAACAAAGACCACTCACTAAATCCAGGAAATCGAGCGGCGCGTGGGTGAGTGGCTGCCTCCACATTCACACCCTGCCGCCCGGCCGGGGGGAACACTGCTCCTCCCCGGCCCTTCTACCCGCAGCCTGCGAGCTCAGCTCTCTGCCTGCGTGCATGGAAAAAAAGAATTCTTTACTGTCCCCTGAAAACTGCACTTTCCATTGAGTTTTTCCAGCGGTGCAGCGTTTTAGAAACCACAATAAAAACTCCGGGCTGCGGGATTTTTAGTCTTCGCATACCTCGCTGCACAAAAAGGGGCACCAAATGTTTTTCTGGAAGCAGGATTTTCAGCCATGAGCAATGATTTAGGAGGGTGAGAATATCAGTTTTCAAGAATGTTTCATTTGGAAAACTTTGAGATTCGCTTGAGACACCGCCGATTTATTTCCTCTGCTTTGTTTGCTCTGCTTCCATATACATTTAGCCACTGGCTGTTGCTCTTTTACTCTCCAAAAATCTGTTTTGATGCCCTAAACATCATCATCTTTGTTATGCTAACATGGGAGATGGAGCAGTGTGCAGAGAGAGAGAGATAAAAGCAGTGTTGTTTTATGAATCCTACGCAGTGTACTTTGCAGGAACTTTTAAAATACTTTGCACAGTGTTCCTTAGTGGGATAAATGTTCTTCAAGACCATTTACAAAACACAAACAAAAGAATATTAACAAAGATGAGTAAGCACAGATTTCCTCTTTTCACAGGTGAAGAAACAAAGCTGTGTAAAACCTATTCTTTGGTACAGGGTCTTGTCAAGGGCAAAAATTATGAGGCCATTGCATCCATGTGTCATGGTGACCCCAGTTGGAGGGAATGGCAGTTTAAAGTGACTAAGGATAGAGCTAGCTATGTAGTAGTTCAGTCTTTAGTCTTTGTGATGTGAAATCACATCTCTGTATGATGTGAAACATTTAGGAGATGTGTTTAAGTAACAGGGTTTTCTATCAGTGGGGCGAAAAAACAACCCAGAACCTCAGTGCCTCTGCCAGAAGCTGTGATCTTTTGGATTAGGGAACTTCATATTTTAAACAAAAATTTAAATTTTGTGATGCTCAAAGACCAGAAGTTTCCTTGGGAACTTCCAGCACTACAGCCTGAAATGAAGTGGGTGGACTTCAAGCTCCAACAGGGTAGGTTTAGACTGAACATTAGGAAAGAATTTTTCACCGAAAGAGTGATAGGGCATTGGAATAGGCTGCCCAGGGAGGTGGTGGAGTCACCATCCCTGGCTGTGTTTAAGGGCCGTTTAGATACAGTGCTAAGGGACATGGTGTAGGGGAGGACTTTGTAGAGTAGGATAGATGGTTGGACTCGATGATCCCAGGGGTCTCTTCCAACCTAGACGATTCTATGATTCTATGACTTTTGGGCCAAGGGGGAGAAGGTCCCCAAAGGAGCAGCTATCAAGAAAGAGTTCCTTACTGGCCCTGTGAACTCCCTGAATGCATATTTGTGTGAAAGCCCCACTATCCAGTTTGTAGTTTTTGTTAAAACCAGTGATTAGTGGTTAGAAATAGTTATAACAAAGCTCCCGAGGAGTTGTTAATGCAGAGCTGGAGCTTTGCACATCTCTCACTGACTGT
This sequence comes from Calidris pugnax, assembly GCF_001431845.1. Lineage (NCBI taxonomy): Eukaryota > Metazoa > Chordata > Aves > Charadriiformes > Scolopacidae > Calidris > Calidris pugnax. The sequence goes on along the minus strand of NW_015090770.1, from coordinate 4,918,862 downwards.
GCTGTTCCAGGTGCTCCCTGGTGGCCTCTCCTGGCAGAGGACTTTTGGACTCACTGCACTTGGGGATGCTTTTGATCGATGGCAGATTCTCAGGGCTGCTGTCAGGAGGGGACTCGGAGCCCACGTGTCCTCTGGAAGCTGTCCCCAGTGCAAATGCCACCTTCTGAGAGGCTGAAAAGTTTTCCCAGAAGCTTTGTGGAGGCACATTCGTGGGTTTTTCTGGCCCTTCCATTTGCACTAGGATTCCTCAATCTCTGCTGCTTCTGTGAGAAGGCATATTTAGGATTTTTCTTCTGCAAGGTGTTGGTCAAAGGCAACTTAAACTGATCCAGCTGTTATGGTTCTGTTTCCATCTTTACCCTTCTGGCACTCATGTGGTCACACAATATGCACATTCAGATGCTGAAAACTGATCTTTTTTTTCTTCCCCCCCCCCCCCTCCTTCCTAGAATCAGGTTTTTGGCTGGATCAGTGCCCTGAACTGATTGACACTGTAATTGCATTAATGTGAGTGCAAGAGAAAGGGAGGGAAGATGGGAAGAGGAGGGATGATGGGATCACAGCATCACGGGTTCAGTTTGGTTTAAGCTGCCTGCTTGATCGCTGGGACAGGCTGCATTTGTGATTGCCAGTGGGGCATAAATTTGAAGATAATGTGTGCAGGAGAGTATAGCAATAAAATCCATTGATTGATCTCACAGGCCACTGGAGGTAATCCTCGGTGTCAGCTACTACACAGCCTAAATAATACTCTTAGACTTTTTATTTTATTTTTTTTAATCATTTGCCTTGCAGTGGTTTCACTCTGTGTCATCCACACTAACTCTTGCTTCTGCAGTGTGATACCACTGCTTATCAGTGACTGGGATTATGCTGCAGCTGGAGCTGAACCCCTCATTGAGCAGCTCCAGAAGAAGAGTTGGTCCCCAGGGTCTGGTCTGGGCAGATGGACACCAAGAGTTTTGAAGTCTGCAAATGTCAGGCTGATGTTTTTTCATCTTTTGCCCGGATGTTTCTGTAGGTACAACTACCTTTCCTTCAATTGCCTACAGCATCAGGATGCAAACTACTTTGCTTTTTGGTGCTAACAGCTGGGTGCTTTTCTCCCTACCGATTGCACTGGTATCCAGGGACACAGACTGACCGTCCTGCTCTGGCCTCCTCGCGAACTGCTCCCTGCATGCTTCTAGCCGGGGTTCAGTCATGTCTCCCAACAGGCTTGCCAGTAAACTGGAATCATCTGTCTTACAAATGTTCTCGTCTTTAATTAGAAAATCTTTAATGTCTGCAAAGTCACATGTGGGTGCCAGAGTTCGCAGCTCTGCAGTGTAAGTTCTGTTGCCTTGCTGGTTTTAGGCGTAAAATTTTAAAAAATAATCTCTCGAGCTTCAGGATAACACTACCCATTGAACCCTGTTAACAGATGTTCCATGGGATAATTCTGGCCAAAAAATCCCCCTCTTATTCATATTTTTCCCTCAGTGAGACACTAAAAAAACCTTTCATTTTCTCATCTTTATTCCCTATGGCCAGCTGTATGTGCAGACTCTATTTTTGTTTTCACTGTCTCTGTGCTATTGGGTTTTTTTCCTGTTTTTGTTTTGTCCTGTAGTCCAGAATCCTGAGCCTGTTTGCTCTGTGTCAAGCATTAGCTTATTTTTCTATTAAACACATGTAGCTGTAGCTTTTGCTGTCTGGCTGCTGCAGGCAAGTTTCATATATATCATGTGCTGGGTGGCACTGAGAGACCCCTCACTGCAACCCATTTTTGATGAGAGAGCTCTATGGGACCACGTAGGCTTCTTGGTGTACCCTCCAAATGTCTCTCTTCCATGTCCATCCTGTGTTATGGGAACCTACCTTGCTCCAGACTTAGGAGGACCCATGTCTAAGGGCTCTTAGGAACCTTGAGCAAGTTCTTTGCAAATGAAAGCCTTGTACATTTTTCTGACTTTGTAGGAACCAGAAAAGCATGATCATGAATCAGCTCATGGGGTTGTGGAAGAGGCGAAGTCTTTCCACTGAGATTAACAGGAGCTGCCCTGAAAGAGATGTAGCACAAGGCTAGATGGACCACAGAATCACAGAATGATATGGGGTTGGAAGGGACCTCTGGAGATCATCTAGTCCATCCCCCCTGCCAAAGCAGGTCCAACTAGAGCAGGTTGCACAGGAACATGTCCAGGTGGGTTTTGAATGTCTCCAGAGATGGACACTCCATTCTGGGCAGCCTGTTCCAGTGCTCTGCCACCCTCAAGGTAAAGAAGTTCCTCCTCATATTTAGATGGAACTTCCTATGTTCCAGTTTGCCCGTTAGCTCTTGTCCTGTTGCTGGGCACCACTGAAAAAAGACTGGCCCATCCTCTTGACACCCACCCTCTAAGTATTTGTAGGCACTGATCAGATCCCCCTCAGCCTTCTCCAGACTAAAAAGACCCAAGTCCCTCAGCCTTTCCTCATAAGAGAGATGTTCTAGTCCCCTAATCATCTTTGTGGCCCTTTGCTGTACCCTCTCCAGCAGTTCCACGTCCTTCTTGAACAGGTCACCTGTTTCCTATGTCTTTCCTATAAGTTGTTCCTATATGTTGTAGGATCAGGAAGGTATGCTGCTTCTTTCCAGAGACTAAAGCTCTGAGAAGCACTTTGTGGACAAACCTTGTTGGGTTGTGCAGAGAAGACTATTAATGAAATAAAACAGCTTCATGAGTAGCAACACTTAGTGCTTTGTCTGCAAAGGAGTCGGTTTTTCGTGAAAGACTTCATGTTCCCCTGATTTATTTATTTATTTTTCCATTGAATGAGCAAGATTGCTTAAAAAGGGTGGTGGGGAAGGTCCCTGGGGAAAAGCCCCCTCCTCTACTCACTCATCAATTCTTCTAACATTAAAAAAATTAATTTAAATTGCCACTTTCCTCAAAATGAAGTGTAAAGCTTTCATAGTTCTGTTGTTTAATTTCCCAACTGGATATGAAATTAAGGAAATTGTAATTGTTTGACCTCTCACATCAGGGAGTCTAGGTATTTTTTCTTCTGTTTCGCAGGAGTACATCTATATGAGAATAATGGCTTCCCTAGAGGCTCCATTTCTTGTAAAATACGATCTAATGAATTAAAATATATCTCCTCTTGCTGGTGCTTTTGCATGCTGTGACCTGCCTTGGGTTGGAGTTTGGGGTGGCTCCCATTGAATTGTCTGAAGGCGCTCAGCATATTTCCTCCTGGTGAATTGTTCCTCCTGAAGTTTGTCCATTGATTTCATCCTCTGGATTGGGTCGCTTGTCTTTCTTACACGGTTCACTAATTATTCCTCTCTAAGCATTGCTAATGTGCCTTCCATAAACTTGCAGCTTTTTGAGCTTTGATCCAGGAACTTTTCCAAATTCAGCAAAAACAACTAAAGAAGTGGGACTTTCTTTTTTCCTTTTCTTTGTGTCCTTTGTTATTGAAGAGGGCTGCAAATATTTAATACCATTTAAAGCTAGACAAAAAACCCTCTCTTTTGGTGATTTCTCCAAAACACCAGTTGATTATTGTTGGCAAGGACATCACACTGGAAAGGACTAGCTGTTCTGCGTGGTTTTGAGGCCAGAGTACTGCTGGAATTGTCCCTGGTGCCTGGGTGGAGCTCGCTGGGTACCTGCCTGAGAACCACAGGGTCCCCATGCAGCAGATGGACCTCTGTTTTGGGGAAAATAGGTTGATACCAAAGAACAAAGCTCCTCTCCGCTGAAGGGTGGCAAAAAATTTACACTGAATATCACTTAAGCAGCAGGAAACATTAGTCTGGAGATCTTTTGGGAGATCTTGAGGTCTCTGTGCTCTGTATGTCTGATACAAGGTTTTTCAGGGGGTTTCATATACTGTGTTTCAGAGAATAGCCAGACATGTCAGAGTGTGCAAAGTGTGTAAAGATGCATTCATTTTTCAGGGCTCTTGCGAAAAAATATTTGTCTTGAAGTCAGCACTTTGAGAGGTTTTCCATGTGGTAGGAATGAAGGCTGAGCTGACTTGCCACCAGAGCAGGAATATTTTGCTCTTCAAGAGGAAAGGTGAGCAAACGTCAACCGCATTGATATATTTAGCTCCCCGTGATTGTACGGATGAGTTCAACTGGATCTGTGATGTCTCCGCTGAGCCCTTATTTCCCAAACAGGCCACACAAGTGGCCTTATGCACACCCATAGCAGCTGGTAAAACAGCTCCCATTGCGCAATGGGAAGAAATTGGCAGGAGAGGACTGTTGGGATGGTTTTGCCGGGAGCTCGTGGCAGAGGGATGACTGTCAAGGCCACAGAAGATGTTGTGTCCAGACTCTATCAGAAGTCGGGGCTTGCTCCATCACACTTTTGGTGTTAGAAGCTCTGGCTTACGTAGCATTCGCACCTGGGGTTTTAACAGATAAAAATCCTTGCGTCTCTCTCCCTTTCTCCAACCCGCGTTGCTTTAAAAGGAGAGGAACTTTCTGGCGTGCCCCAGATAAGACAGTGGCAGCAAGCAGAGGGTGCTTCAGGGCAGCGTCCTCCATCCCAGGCGGGCAGAGGGGACTCTGCAGACACGGGTGTCGGGGTGGGGGGAAGGCAGGAGCCCCTCGGCGCTGCCAGGCTGCGTCGGGAGCGAGCGGCAGCTCTGGCTGCGGCGGGCAGGCAGCTGGGAGGCAGGCAGCGGCGGCCAGCTCGCTGACAGCACGGCTCTGGCACCGGGAAGAATCGAGCCCTTTGTATTTAGCCATCCAGACCTAACATACTGACATGGTCGTCATCAGATACAGTTGACACATGTTTAAATGGTGTATCTCGCTGCTTTGAACAAGTGGGAATGTGTTCTTGGACCGCTTCGCTCCCCGCATTTCTGCGGAGTTTCCCACTGTCCATTTTCCATAGTTACTTACAGCAATTAACTGGAATCCAGGGCTGCGGCGGCTGCACGCATAGTCTCTCAAACCACACCTGTGGCTTTTTTGTGTCACATATAATTCATTACTGAGTGACGCTTCCTGCCTTGTCATCTTTAGTCCGAGATGAATGAATGGTGCAGCTAAATCAGCTTAGCGCCGAACTAAAGCAGCGGTTCATGTTTAGCTGCGGCTCTCGCACAAGTCGTGCAGAAACTTATTTGTGTTGGTACGGCTGGGTGTTCACTGGAGGCTCCAGCTCTTTTGATATCGGATCCACTCACAGCTTGCGTGTCCTGCCTCAGCTTTATTTTCCCTTCCAGAGGCATAGATACCGCATGAATCACTGTGTCTTTGCAGAGGCTCTAACGGGCGAAGGTATTTGTGCTGAAACCTCACCAGGCTGTAATTAATCTGTAGACGAAAGGAAATGGTTTTGTGACAGCTAAATGAAGACCAAATAATGCAGCGTGATGAAAGGTATGCTCAGCAGTCTGATTTGGGATCTGAAGTTTATATGCGTTTAGCTTTATGGTGAGCTGAAAATGTTTGAAACAAGAATTGCCTAAAGTCCTGGTTAGTAGCAGACAAAAGTAAACAGAGGAAAACCCGCAAATTATGTATTAATATGCAGAAAATTGAACAGAGATTTTAAAAAAATTACACCCTGTTATTCAGTGTATTTGAAAACATTCAGGAAGTTTACATGTATATTGTGTACAACTGCTCTACGTGGAGAGGCACGTGCTTTATGCATTAGATCTGTGAGATCAGGGTATGTTCTAGGGAACGGGCTTTCTCTTCTTCGGCCTTTAGTTATGCTGAGATAGAAAACATCTGATAACCTTTAAAAAAGTATTGCTGACTCTTGTAAATCAGGCTGGGTGTTTTTTTTTCCAGATTTGGGTTGTTTTGCAGAAGGAAAGAAGTTGTTGATCATCTTGTTTGAAAGTTAAACAGTTCTCCAGTGAAATGTTTTGAGGTTTTTTGTTTTGTTTTGTTTTCAAAGAAGGAAGCAATATTTTGATTTCGTGTTTCTGCTTGTTCATTATCAGTTGTACCTTTTGATCCAGGTTCTCTCACGTTACTTCATGTGTAGCTGAGATTGCGTCTTTTTGCTAAAAGCAGCGTTAAGTCTGGCAGCTTCCCTGGAGTTTGGTGACAATAACCTTTGGAATAGGCACTCTGAAAATGGAATAGGCACTCAGTTGATACTGAACATTTCAAGTAGCAGCCCTAGTAAGTCCTAAGCTAACTCGATGATCTTCCAGAATGTTGAGGTTTCTCAAGTCCCCTTGTGTAGAATCACAGAATCTTAGATGTTTTGGGGGAAAGAGATCTGGGGACGGGGGGTCTAGTCCAGCCTCCAGCCCCAGTGGGGACGGTCATCAACACCAGCTCAAGTTGGTCATGGCTTGTCTGACAGGGTCTTGGAAACCTCCAAGGATGAAGGTGCATCCTCTGCACCTGCAGCCTCTTGGGGTGGCCTGTTCCAGCACTGCATGGACCTCTTAGATAAAAAGCTTTTCTGAATGTCCAGCCTGAATTTCCCAAGCTGCAATCCGAGGCCTGTGTCCTGTGTATACCCAAGCCAGGAAAGATTTGGCTCCATCAATTATAACTTCAGACCCATATTAAATCATGCATGTGTGCCTATTTTCACTTTTAGTCTAAGCCTTTGGTAACCAAAGAGCAGTTAGATTGTCTCTGTTTAAGCTAAAACCAGATCAGATTTACATTATTATTTTTTAAAATGAAATATCTTAATTTCATTGTGGCTGTATCATACCTACACCTTAGTAGCATTATAAGACTGTGACAGTACTGTTGTTATTACTACTATTGTTATTATTGTCACCATCTCTATACTTAATATGAACATACCATTTCAGGTTGTTATCCCTATTTTTGACAGCAGAAAGCAACATTTTTTTTTTTAATGACTAAGCAGAGATGCATACTGGTAGGAGAATGAGTTGGATTCTGTTATGACTTTAGCATCATCAACAAAATGATCGGGTATTGTAAATTCACATTATAATTATGATGTCAGTCAGAAACAATATAACTTGATTTTCAGGTTGACAAAGAATGTGCCCTGGGAATTTGGAGGGAATGTATTTGTCTCATTTGGAAGCTGAATAAGTCCTAACAGAAGTATATCAAGAATATATATGTAGTTCAATGATGTTATATTCAGCAAGTATTTTCTAATTAGCCCAAGTTTTAAGGCCAGAACACTTCATTTTTGGTTGCTGTTTTATTTATTTGTAATAAATGATCTCAGGATTATGCACCTATGTTTTTTAATATAATTTGCACCATGCACATCTACAGCAATACTCATTTTTTTTTTTCTGAGAAATTGAAATTTTGTCTGAGATGTGCATTATTCATTCAAATAAGCAGGATGTACCTAACTTGAATCTTGAGAAATAAATGGTGGAGGAAAAGCCTTCTTTTCAATACTTTGGCTAAGATGTAGGTAAATGTTTTCAAAAGAGCATAATGAATTGGCTGCTGGACTTCTTAGGGAGGCTCTGGAACATGTTTCTACATGCACAGATGGACTGGGTACCTAACTGTATAATTGCTTTATAATTGCTGTATAATTGCTTTAAAACGTCTTGTGATGGACATTCAAAATCCTCCACATGTGAATGATGGTGATATCTAAACCACACTTTGCCTCTGTTGGAGAAGATATCCAAGACCCTAGATGTTTCTCAGAAGTCATCAGGGAGGGGATTATTCTTCTTCAAAACAAATCTTTGTACCTCTAGTGATTTAGAGCTTCAGGAGAACTTTTTCTTCAAGATCTTTCTGGTCCTTCCTTAAGGAAGGACCTTCTTGGTCCTGCTCAGGACATTGGGGGTCCTCTGGGATGACTTCAAGGAGGCGCTACGAGCAAAGGGCATGGTACTGTGGAGAGCGATGCTGACAGTCATACCACAGTGGGTATGAGAACACATCTGTGGTGTTATGAAGCAATACCTCTTCTATCAGCAGCTTGTTTTACTTCTATTTGTGCTGGTGTCTGATACCAGTCAGCTGCTTTGTGAACAAACAGCACCCACTGGAGCTGAGCACCCTGACAGTGCAGCAGCACAGTTCTGCAAATTTGCTTTCTTACCTTCCTGCCTTTCTCCTCCCCTTCCCCCCCAGTTTCCACAATGCTTTCTCTTGTAGACAGCAATATAGGATCAGGCTGCTTTTCATTTCCATCACTTTTCCCTGCTGTGACTGAATCTGTTGCAATTAAATTTTAATTGAGACGCACACTGCTTAAATAGACACAAGACAGCTACAGCTATTGCTAATTAATTTTCTTCCAAAACGACAACATTTAATAATTATATTCCATGTCACTTTCATTATTTATACAAGTTTAACTCTGGGAGTTTTTTTAAAGACACATCAGCTGTGAAAGTGCTTTATGGTGTTAATCTCCTGTAAGGCAATTGTGATTAACTTGAGAAGTGAAAGTATGTTTAGGGTGCATTTAGTAAAATAGCATGTAGGTCCCCAAGTTGCAAGAAAGATTGAGATGTATCTATGAAAAGGTAACAGCGTTTCTGGTTACAGCATCCAAATCCAGAGAAGCCCTAGTATTAGTAATTTGTGCTTCTGTATTGTCTTTGATCTGAGGATCTCTAAGTACTTTCTGCCTACGAATGAACCAGCTCACACCTTATGACAGAGATTCCTCCCCAGCCTCTCACTTCACCTTGCATAGCACAAAGAGATCATCTGCTGCCCCAGCTTGCAAAATCCCTTGCCCTCTACTACCTTGCTCTAATACCAGGCAATGAAAATGACCTTTTTGTATTTTATTCTGGAGAATCCATCACTGGTTGCTGTCAGACAGGGTGTTGGATGAGCGGGACCATTTGTCTGTGGCGGCGTGACAGTCCTTAGGCAGTGCTGTGACAATTTGGGGAGTTTGTGCAGGAAAGCACAATTGCTGCATCATGGCATGACTTGGTGTTCGCAGAGAGATGCATCGTCAACCTCCCAACTTCAAATGTTCATCAAACAAGTAGAAACTTCTCAGGACAGCTGCAATCAGAATTTTTCTAGCTTTTCCTGTGGGAGTGCACAAGGGTGATGCTCCTTCTGCAGAACAAAGGAGCCGGCTTATGGAAGGTGAGATTCATCAGCCTCAGGGATTTACTGGCAGATCAGAAAGCTTTGAGGAGGACTTGGAGAATCAGAGGGCTTTTCTTGGTTTTTGTTGGGGTTTTTTTGTTGTTTTTTTTTTTTCTCAGTGAGGGTCCAGTTTAAGGTGAAAGTTAAAGCTGGACGCTACAGGAGAGGGATTTTGTGGGTCAGAGAAATAAATGTGAGAGGGAGGGACAGGTAAGAGTTTTTGATCCCTCGGGGACCCAGGACCAATAAAAGTCAAAACTAGATGAGAAAAGTGACTGCAAGTACCTGGCTGTGCATATTTCCTTGGCTAGCATAGAGTAATTCTTCAGAAACCTTCACACTTTTCTGGTTGTCACTATCGTGTATGAGTGCAAAGTTAAGCTGCTCTGGGAACGGAGCTCTGGAAAAGTGTGGGTTTGCATTTATTAGGAACGTTGGGGATGAGCAGTGACACTGTGGAATGGAATTAATTGGATGGTGCAACCCCCTTCCAAGAAGGCACAACCAAGAGGTTTTCCAAGGGTGGCATGAAAAGCAATTGTGCTGTGTGCTGCTGTGATCAGAAGAGGTTAAGGTGTTGTGGATCTAGAGGACTGATAAACAGGAAAATCAGCCTGTCTCAGCCAAAGGAAATTTGATAAAATTGTTAAATGGGTGTATAGTGAAAGCCTCATGTTGGAGATATGGGACTATCATATACTGTTCACCTCATATAAATTTCAGTGTCTTCTTGAAGCTAGTAATTTTTGTTCCTTTTATAGTGAATATATAGCAAAAAAAGTACCTTCAGAATCGTTTCACTCTGTATTAAGATGGATTTGAATACAAGACTGTCTGACTAGTCATGTGTCTATCCTCATGTACTGTCATGGAAGCAAAACTGCATTACAAAAAAACACAACAACCTTTTCATTGTTACTTCATTTTATTTTCTCCTCAACTTTGTCAAGAGTAAACCAGGCTGGGCAATAATTAGTTCCGTATTGGTGTCTGTGGACTCTTGGTGCACTGTTGCACAGTGGCAGGGTTAGGTACCTCAGGAAACTGCATCTTGGGGTTTTTTAGAAGTAATGGAAACTTTTTGCACCTTTATTTTATTGCTTCTCTCAGTAGGTTGTGGCTTCTACTTTCCTAAGCAGGTACTGCAGTTAATAATATACAGATTTTTGTTTTTTTTTTATCAGTGAGGGTCCAGTTTAAGGTGAAAGTTAAAGCTGGACGCTACAGGAGAGGGATTTTGTGGGTCAGAGAAATAAATGTGAGAGGGAGGGACAGGTAAGAGTTTTTGATCCCTCGGGGACCCAGGACCAATAAAAGTCAAAACTAGATGAGAAAAGTGACTGCAAGTACCTGGCTGTGCATATTTCCTTGGCTAGCATAGAGTAATTCTTCAGAAACCTTCACACTTTTCTGGTTGTCACTATCGTGTATGAGTGCAAAGTTAAGCTGCTCTGGGAACGGAGCTCTGGAAAAGTGTGGGTTTGCATTTATTAGGAACGTTGGGGATGAGCAGTGACACTGTGGAATGGAATTAATTGGATGGTGCAACCCCCTTCCAAGAAGGCACAACCAAGAGGTTTTCCAAGGGTGGCATGAAAAGCAATTGTGCTGTGTGCTGCTGTGATCAGAAGAGGTTAAGGTGTTGTGGATCTAGAGGACTGATAAACAGGAAAATCAGCCTGTCTCAGCCAAAGGAAATTTGATAAAATTGTTAAATGGGTGTATAGTGAAAGCCTCATGTTGGAGATATGGGACTATCATATACTGTTCACCTCATATAAATTTCAGTGTCTTCTTGAAGCTAGTAATTTTTGTTCCTTTTATAGTGAATATATAGCAAAAAAAGTACCTTCAGAATCGTTTCACTCTGTATTAAGATGGATTTGAATACAAGACTGTCTGACTAGTCATGTGTCTATCCTCATGTACTGTCATGGAAGCAAAACTGCATTACAAAAAAACACAACAACCTTTTCATTGTTACTTCATTTTATTTTCTCCTCAACTTTGTCAAGAGTAAACCAGGCTGGGCAATAATTAGTTCCGTATTGGTGTCTGTGGACTCTTGGTGCACTGTTGCACAGTGGCAGGGTTAGGTACCTCAGGAAACTGCATCTTGGGGTTTTTTAGAAGTAATGGAAACTTTTTGCACCTTTATTTTATTGCTTCTCTCAGTAGGTTGTGGCTTCTACTTTCCTAAGCAGGTACTGCAGTTAATAATATACAGATTTTTGTGCTAATTGGTAATACAGTTGGGATTCTTGGCAAAGACACAGTGTCTTGGTAGCACAGTGGGGTGGGACAACAGTGCCTGTGCCCCCCTTTCTCCCCAGTGGGCCTGTTCTAGGAGCCGAGGGCAGCTCTGTTTCACCTGAGGAGACAAGAATCACTTATTCCTCTAACAAATAGACCTCTTCCTCTGTGTGTTTTCCCTGAAGTTATTTACACATGATGTTGTTTGCTTTGAGGTCTCGCACACGCTGTAATTTGCATATGGCGCTGGAGTTACTGACGGTTTGTTCCTTTGATTGCTGATTCTCACGGTCCTGAAATATGCCTTCGGCTGCCAGTGCGGTTGTGTAGCTCTAGGGGCTGTAACCCAAAAGGCCACAGGTCTGGTAAAAGCTGGAAGAGTTTTCTCCAAGGCGCATGGTATGAGTGGTCATGTCCACATCCCAAACAAAAGACAGGGCAGGAGCCACTTGGCTTTGGGTCTGTTTTGTATCGTTGCACTGGCCAGCAAAAAGGAAGGGTTAAACAGTAATGAGTGTTCACAGCTACCAGTCCTCTGCTCTAAAAATCTCAGTGGGGTGTAGCAATGAAAAGCCAACCCTGTTCATGCTTCGGGTTTGTTTCTCTGAAGGCATCTGCCTGGATATATTCACATAAACGAAGACTCCTCTTGAGTTGCAGGAGTGCTAAGGGAAGGCATCTAATGTTTTCTCAGTGTGCCACTAATGATTTGGGGATGGCTGATGTTTTTTGTTTCCAAAAGATACATTTTCTCTAACTGTTTTTCTAATAAACATTTTATAAGTTAGCAACAAATCTGTGAAAATTTGAGTTTGCAGTGGAGATACTGGCTCCAAAATAGAGTCGAGCTCTCTCACTTGTAACGTATGAAAGGCTGGGAAAAGCCCAAGGGGGCAAAGTGGTACCAAATGTTGGGTAGCTGTGGACATAGTTTAAAGACAAGAAACTGTGTGGGCATCTATAGCTGGTGAGATGTCCCTCATCCTGTACCTTCAGTTCTATGAAATTTTGCGCTCAAATGGGTGACTGTAGAGACAGGAGATAACATATGTTTAATTTCTTCAGTGGAGAAAGACCCAACTTGCTTTTCAGTCAAGTGCTAGGTTATGACAGCAATTAGGATGAATACTTGAAGAAGTGTTTCAGTATTCTAGTGTATAATTTTGAATGTTGAGGTGCCCTGACACTGTGTGTTATGCAGAGAACATGGGGATATAAGAAATATGCTCTGTCTTTTAGTGAGGAACAAGTGAGTTATGAGAAATGAGTTATTCAAATGGTTATTCCCTCACTTGAGGAAAAAATACAGTGCAAAGACAGTTAACTGAAGAACCCCAGTATTTCGCCTAAAATCAGAACAATGGATGCTAACAAATATGTTCACTGGTTCCTGATTTTTCTGAGGGGATCTGATTCTCATCTTGGAGACCTGTAATAGAGCAGAAAGTGCTCCACGTCAATAGTTTCATTGGTGAAAAATAGTTATGAATGGGACTGGGAGTGGACAGATATTTCTGGTCTGTATAACCAAACCGACTCAAAGAACACATATTTAGACCCAGCCAGAAGAAAGTGCATATGCATTTACTGAAATCTCTCTGAAGCCAATGAGATTGAAAGCATAGTGTGGTGGGCTTTGAAGGGCTTTGAAAGAGGAGACAATGGTTGAGGCAAAACAAAAGACCATGCCATCAAAGGATGTAAAGCAAAGTGACAGGAACAAAGTGACAAGCTAGGAAAATGCTCTTTGCTCCCACATTCTGAATGGCTGTGAAATCAGCTTTGTACTCATTAGAGCCAATGTAAAGGAACTTGCTGTAAATGAAAATGAATGGCTTAGAGGCCGGTGTTTTGAGTTCGGATGTGTAGGTGAGTGGCAGGAAGCTCAAGGAAGCGCCAAACTCTGAGACATTGTGCAGAAGGAAGAAGCAGGAGTCAGAGGTGGCCTAGAGGCAAAATCTTACAGTGAGGTTGGAGGAACCTGAGGACCACCCCAGATTTTAGACTTGAGTGACAAACAAGATGCTCTCCACCTCTACAGCATTTGTCATCCTTTGCCACCTTCTAACCATGGCCAGACAGCTGTGAGAAGATATTTGAGAGCAGACGGAGGTTTCTATGTGGTTGGAGGGAATCAGGTCTGAACTAGGTTGGTCTGTGAGTAAAATGTAGGAAAGATTTAGTGAAGAGAAATCCCATAGGCAACTGGGTACAGAAGATTGGATACCGCTTAGCTGTGAATGAAGAGAAAGATGGAATGAGTGTTACAGGCACAGGTGGGATTTTGTTTTAAGAGAGAGGCAGACTGGGTGTGTGAGGAAAAAGAGCAGAAAAAAGAGAGGGCATGGAGAGCAAGAAAAGTGGCTGTGAAGATGGTTGTGGAGGAGTGAGGTGATTAGAGGAGAAGAGCAGATGAAACTTAAGGAGCAAGGAGGGAACTGTGGATGGGAGGTAAAAGACTTATCTTGTTTTGACTGTTTTCTCTAGGAAGAACTCAACAAGCTTGTGTGCAGTAAAAAAATAGAATATAATTATCTTACGCATTAATATGCAAAAGAAATAATGTACAATAACTACAAAGTAAATAAGTAATAACTATTACTGCAGGACAAAAGCTGTATATATGCGTGTGTGTATGCACACACATTCCTATGAAAGGGTTGCGTTAGAATTCATATTAATCCTTTGCATTTTGTCTTAAATTAGATATTATCAAGGAATAAAAGCAAACAAGGAGGAAGTGTTTACAGGGTCTTCTCAGGCAAGCCTTAATGATTTGAGTCTTATGTTATAAAATAGTAAAAATCCCCTTTTTTATGTATGTGTTGTCTAGTGGCCACAGCAGTCACTGTGCCCCAAAGTCTGGCATAGCCTCTGAATAGCCATGGGGACACAAGAAGAGTGAATGCTTCTTCCAGTGCTCTAACCCTGGCCTCGTTACCACCAAACACAGTTCTTCTACTTCACTCGCTTCAACTGTCCAGTTACATGCACACAATGTGGTTCCTAAACCATTCCTCTGGGGCATAGTAACCTGACGACATTTGCTAAAAGTTTACTGCAAGACTGGGTTTTATTCCTGTAAGTTTTGCAGACATGAGATGTGCTGGCATGTCAGCCCAACTTGTTTTGTATGTGAAAGAGACACTGCAGGGCAATGGAGGATCGAAATCTCCTCATATTCCCTGTCTTCTGTAGGCTATGGAGCACCACCGCTGGGGCTAAGAAGGGAGGTTTTTCCCTTAGCTTTTACAGCAAAAGAATGAAATAAATTGCGAAGTTATTTCTTTCCTTTTTAATGCTGGCGGCTGCTTGCCAGACCAAGAAACCAAGTCAGTTCTTGTAGGCTACCAAGTAAAAGTTGCATGATATTCTGTTGGTGAACGGTTTTATATCTGTCTCGGTCATCAAAATACTTGTAGCACGGTAGACATAACTGCATAGTAAAGGAATGTACATTCGGCAACATTGCCATTGGCAGGACATAAACATCTTAGAGTTTATCAGTGTTCTGGGAGATGTTTATTACTTGAGTCTTGCTAAGTCCTTATCACGAAAGAAAAAAATAGAGAAGTTGGAAGGTAAAAGTGAGTTTTGCTTATCAGCAGAAACAGGGATGGTAATTCAATCATTATAAATGCAGATGTTTTGATCTGTGAGGCTATGGCAAATTTATACACACTGATATATGGGTGCATAAGATCATAAAAGATCAAGGTGCTGTTCTAGTTTGACTTTCTTTATAACACCATCAGAGGACTTCCCTGTACTTAAACCCATCCACGTCCAGTGACAAGTCTTAGACTACAGCAGATCTTCTGGAAAAACATCTGAACAAAATGTCAGCACTACAGCCTGGAGTCTGTCACCAGCCTGAATCCAGTGCTCTTCTCGCTCAGTTGAAACTGAGAGCTTTTGTTTCTAATTTGAATTTCTCTTGTTTGGCTCCCAGCTCTTAGTCTTTGTAATTGGTATTAGGTAACTGTAGTTTGTTTAGTCATAGATTCTTGTAATGTCCCTTACCTTTGGGTCAAAAATGTTCTTATATGTTGGTTGATTATATATGTTTTAATATTACTGATCAAGTCATTCTGCAGGTGCCTCTCTTTTGAGGTGTCTTTCATTTTTCTTATGGATAGCACTGAGGACTTTGCAATTTTCATCTTTCTGCTTGAATTGTGGACACCAGAGCTGGGCATGTGCTCCATTAACAGTCAATTCAGGGTTAGAGAGAGAGGCTTTATAACCTCCCAAATTCTGCGGAGACAAACACATTTTGCTTTACTTGTTGGGATACCAGCAAACCCCATACAGCTTCTTAGCCACTGTTTGTCCACCATAAACTTCAAGTCATCTTCGGTCAGTGTTTCTCAAAACAGTCTTCATTTTAATCAATTGCTTTCCAGATGTGTGGCCTTGTATGTTGTTGCTTTAAAATATATAATCTTTGCATCTAGCCCATCTAGGGATAGGGATCAGGTCACTGGTACAAAGCAATAATCTTTATTTACCGTGTCTGCAGTCATTTGTCACTGACAAACTTCATGACTCTGTATTCGTTTCCAGTCACTGGTACGAAAAATCATTGTACCTCTCCAATCATATGAATATTTCCATCAGATTCAGTAAAACTGGTCAGGACTAATTTGTGTATTAAATGAGCTATTTCACTTCTTGTTTATTGCTCAGGTTCTCAGCATTAGAGTCTACACAATTAAGGAATCTCTTCTGTTTGAGTCCCTTGGTACCTTGATTAATTTTAATCTTGACATCTTGATTTCTGGCTAAATGAGTGCTCATTTTCACCCTTGTCTTTTGTCATTAGCTTAATACCCTCCTGAATACTTTAGCCTGTCTCCTGAAAGACTTATTTCCTTCCACTGAAATGACAGCCAGCCACGTCGCACAGTCTCTTTTCTCTGTAGAAGATGGACCTGCACTTGCTGAAAGCTGAGGGGGCTCTGCCTTTCACCATTAATTTTTGGAATCTTATGTAGCCCTGTAACTTGAGTCACAGCTCGCAGAAGTGAGCACTGTTCAGAGTATTAATTTATTTTCCTTTGTATAAAGTCCCTTGTAAGGCCTCTCTTGGTTGTTCTTGAATCTTTCTTCAGCATCATGCTTGCATCCTTGCAGACTAGCCTGCGTTGTGATTCATGGGTAAGTCCCATAGAGCTCTGTCCTCTACATCGACCATCAGATATTTCAGCAGGTTTGAGGTTTGCGAATGCTCTGTTACTCGTGAGCGTGAGGCTGGACCTAATGACCTCCATAGGTCCCTTTCAACCCCCAAAACTCTAAGATTCCATCAGAAACTCTTGTCCCATTCCCATCTGGATGAATTTTTCTCCATTCTCCAGTTTATGAACTGCCAACCATTTTATGTGGTCTGCATCCTGCCTTCAGCTGGCAACTGTAGTCTTATAAAGACAATATGTGTTTCTACCCAGCATGGAATAGCAGCTTGTGTGGTGTATGTGTTCAGCAGAGGAAAGCGAGCCAATTGAAGTGTTGCTTTTTTGTTTTTAATTACATTCTTGTTTCCTTCCCAGGCTTCTCTTTTCTACATACTTACACGTGTGCCTCCGGAGGGAGGATTCAATAGGCTGATGAAGTGAACTGGAATGTTTAAAAATAATCCAAAATTTTGTAATGAAACAATGTTCTGAAGAATCCAGTTGCTATAGGGATTTTTGCAAGGATGCAGACCTTCATCTTTCATTGCTCAAAATAAAGGTTTTTCTTCCTTGAGCCAAATGAGGGTTTTCTTATCCAAGCTTTGGAGTCTGTTCAATGTCATCTGTATGGACTAGTCGCTACAAGACAATATTACTCATCCCACTCCTACATAAAGCAAACCCATTAAACTTCACTGCATGTGGTTTGTATTTGGGGTTTCATTCATGGGAGTTGAAAGTGCCCAAACTGCTGCAGTATGGAAGTGAAACCCTGGGAGAATTCTCCTTCAGTCACCACCAGCCAACAAAACATTCACTTCCACCTTCTCAGAAGCTCCCTCAAATCTGATTTCAAGGTAGCTCTTTTCCTCCCAGCCAAATCTCCTGCCTTGACCCTCACCTGCTCTGTGGATCCTGCATAAACCTCTCCGTTCAGAATCAGAGTTTCTGCTCCACTTGTAGTACATCCAATTTACTTTCTTGGTATCTCTTATTCATAAACCTGCTGAAAAGTCAATAGGTTAATTATTGCTGATTTGGAATTAGAGTCTAATTTTGTTGTAAACAGTTTAACTGCTGGTCCTCCACCCTGGTCTTAATACAGTCTGTGTTTAGCTGTTACCCACCCTGGTATATCTGCCAAGCACCACAGATGTTTTATCTGACATGTTAGTTATTAACAGTTTTTGCTCTTGTTGGAGCATGAAGACTTGATGAAGGGGTTTTTTTGGTTTCTTCATTTTCTTTTTTTTTTTTTTTTGAACTACACCTAAGTGGTGCAGTTATTATGAATGTACCATTATGGTGAGGTTTTTTGTTGTTTGTTTGTTTTTTTTTTTTTTTTTTTTTTTTTTTTTTTTTTTTTTTTCTATTTTGGTGTGCAAAGGTTTCCTAAAATGAAAACAACACCTTTTCATTAGATACATGTGTGCATATATAGATAATATTTGCCTTTTTATTTTTTCTTTTTGGAAAAACCCAGAAAATTCTATAACAGGAAATTGAAAACTTCTTTGGATTTATATCAAAAAACAAACTTAGACAACTCTTTTGCCAAAGTTCTCTCTCCCTTACAACAAAAGCAAACAAACAAAAACAAGTGGAGATTTGTGGACCAGTTGTAATGGTGACGCATCACTTTTGAGCAATTTTTGTTTACCTGGGTGCATCCTCCCATATTTTTGCAGCATGTTAACACAGCGTCTGAATGCAGGAGTGTCTTGATTATCTTCTTTGACGGTTTTTTGCATGTTGGAATTCGCATAGTAAAAATTTGCTCATGATAAGACATGTAGGATTGGCTTTGTAAAAGTACAAGCATGACTTTGTTTTCCTGTTCCACCACAAAAGGCTCTTCCCTCCAGCCCCCATCCCTCTATCTTCTCAGTTCTTCCAAAGTAAAAAACAAAGATAACTTCTGAGAGAGAGGAGGGAAAGTCAGGTACCCCAGCCTGCATGCCTCAGCATGGACCAATGCCGAATCTGTGTCTGGCTTTGAGCTTTTATGTCTGCTCGTATGTTTTGATGATGTATTGTAATTGTTTATAACCCAGCATCTGAAAGATAATTTCTGTTCAAGGCTCTCATGTTGGCAACTCGAAAATACACTTGAAGTGGGGAAATGATTCAAATTTATCTGATATTTTATAAATTGATATTATTTGTAAGGAAGCAGCAACATTAAAGTGACATTAGTGTTCATGAAAAATATGAACAGCAGGCTAAACCCATAGAACGGGTGAAATGAGTTCCTTTATTCGATATCATCTCCTTTCCAATAACCACAGCCTGTAAAGTAAGTGTCTTTAGAAAGGGAAAAACCATTTATGTTTCAATTCTGTGGCCTCAGTGTTGTTGTCTGGTTCCATGGAGTGTCCTAGGACAGCCTGGCCTCTGGCTGACATTCCTGAAGGATGCGTGTCTCCCGTGTGTCCTGTGCCACATCTGTCAGCTCTGTCCAGGACAGGGGTCCCAGGGTGCTGGGTGCCCTTGTGCAGACACTGGCATTGCATCCTTGCTGTCCGGGGCCCATTAGTGTCTGCAGCTTTTATGTCTGCTCGTATGTTTTGATGATGTATTGTAATTGTTTATAACCCAGCATCTGAAAGATAATTTCTGTTCAAGGCTCTCATGTTGGCAACTCGAAAATACACTTGAAGTGGGGAAATGATTCAAATTTATCTGATATTTTATAAATTGATATTATTTGTAAGGAAGCAGCAACATTAAAGTTACATTAGTGTTCATGAAAAATATGAACAGCAGGCTAAACCCATAGAACGGGTGAAATGAGTTCCTTTATTCGATATCATCTCCTTTCCAATAACCACAGCCTGTAAAGTAAGTGTCTTTAGAAAGGGAAAAACCATTTATGTTTCAATTCTGTGGCCTCAGTGTTGTTGTCTGGTTCCATGGAGTGTCCTAGGACAGCCTGGCCTCTGGCTGACATTCCTGAAGGATGCGTGTCTCCCGTGTGTCCTGTGCCACATCTGTGAGCTCTGCCCGGGACAGAGGTCCCAGGGTGCTGGGTGCCCTTGTGCAGACACTGGCATTGCACCCTTGCTGTCCGGGGCCCATTAGTGTCTGGTCCCTGCTGGATGGTCTCCAAGGAGCATCCAGATGGTGAATGCTAGTTCTGGAGCAGGTAGCCGAATACTTAAAGACCTTCCAGATGAGGATAATTTCTGATCACCACCACTAACTCCACGGGCCTTGTTTGATATAAGTGGAAGGCCAGTGGTCAGTGTCAACGTTAGGAGGGACAGCACTTGTGACTCTTTCTGAGGTGTATCTGGCATAGTTTTCTTTCATATGCCTGACACCACATGAAGCACTGGATTGTAGCCTTGTGTCTAGGTACTCTGGGTACAAAGAGCGACAGAGCATGCTGGACCACCACTAACTCCACGGGCCTTGTTTGATATAAGTGGAAGGCCAGTGGTCAGTGTCAACGTTAGGAGGGACAGCACTTGTGACTCTTTCTGAGGTGTATCTGGCATAGTTTTCTTTCATATGCCTGACACCACATGAAGCACTGGATTGTAGCCTTGTGTCTAGGTACTCTGGGTACAAAGAGTGACAGAGCATGCTGGAGGGTTGCATTCCTAGGAGCTATTTGCAGGACATATTTTTTCCATCAGAGACCCTTGCAGTTCTCCGCTTTTTGCTTCCCTGCAAGATCCCTGAATATTTTCTGTCTCTCTTACCTCTGTGCCATGCCTCCCTGCCCCATCCCTGCCATGCTAGATGTCATGCCATGCCCTCCCCTGCCCCAGTGAGGGTTGCATTCCTAGGAGCTATTTGCAGGGCATATTTCTTCCATCAGAGACCCTTGCATTTCTCCACTTTTTGCTTCCCTGCAAGATCCCTGAATGTTTTCTGTCTCTCTTACCTCTGTGCCATGCCTCCCTGCCCCATCCCTGCCATGCTAGATGTCATGCCATGCCCTCCCCTGCCCCAGTAGGGCTACATATCTCCACTTCCCATGGTAGCAGGTCCATCTGCAGCCTCTTTCTTCCTCTTTCCCATGCTACTGTTTTCTCTCTCCACAGGATTTTCCATTGCCTGCCTCGTGCCTGTACTTCCATTCACTCATATTCTTCAGTAAGATCTTACCTACTCCAGTCTTGCCCTTATTTCAGCTTCCTCTATCTTTTCCAGGCTTGTCTCCATCTTCAGAAATCCCCTGCTCTTTCTACTTCCAACCAAGTATCTTTGCAAACATTCCTCCTTCCCTCATGCGTACTTCCCATTGTGCATGGAGGGAGTATGGAAGTTTTCCATACTTTGCCTCTTTCCCATTGTGCATGGAGGGAGTATGGAAGTATGGAAGTTTTCCATACTTTGCCTCAATTCTCTACTTCCCTGGGCAGAGTTATGCCCATTAGTGCCTGGAATATCCCCGGGTCTTCTGTAGCTGGTTGTCCTGATGAGGTTCTGAAGTTATCCCATTACAGAGAAACACTGTGAAACACCAGGCAGTCCTGGGTGCACTTTGACCCCTCACAGTAAGGCAAGAGTGGCTTCTTCCTCGTGCTTTTGGTTTGCCGTTGCCATATGGAAATGGCAGATGGTGTTGATCAGGAAGTTAATCTAGAAGCGTATCCGTTTCATGCCGTACGCGAAAGATTTGTTCATTAAACTTAGAACTCTAATTTAAAGCCAATTAACAGAGTGATTTGAAGAGACTTGTTGTTTTTGAAGTTCAAAAGAGATGCTAAGTCTCTGATTTCAGCCTTTGTACATTCCAGAACCTGTATAACTATTGCAGTGTTGCCAACTCTCCTGGGTTTTTTTGTCTTTTTTTTTTCCTCTTCTTTTTTTTTTTCTCCCCTCTTCATTTTTTTTGAGTGATGCAACTTTTGCCATGGGCTGGAACTGTTTAGTTGAAGCCTTATGAACGCCCAGCTTTCTTAGCAATTTTAGTCTTACATTTGGGGGTGGGTGGGCAGAACTCATGTGTCTTTCTGTTCTCTTTGTTGAAAGCCAGCACAGGTCCCTCCTCCCTCCCTTTGTCAGCCCAGTATTGCTCTTCTCTAAGCAGGAGTTGGGGAAGGAGGTAGAAAAATAGAAGAAGTCCTGAACGGCTCTGTGCCCTCTTAACACCTCTTCTGTCAGTATGGGGTCACCTCTGCTTCCTTTCCTCCCTCCCCATAACATCTCCCAGAAGCTGGTATGGACCCACCACAGAAGCTTCTCAAGCTTGGAAGGGGCAGCAGAGGCCTCCAGTCAGACAGCTACTGCTCTACATGTGCATGCCACAATGTACAACACTAATTTCCATACGTAATCAACACTGTAGAATTGGCCCAAGCAGATCATTCCTAAGAAATATCATGATGGGAAGCCTTGTGTCAGGAAGACCCCAAAAGTGATAAGTTCTGAATTAGTATTTGTGCTACTTTAACCTGAGATTGTCTGTTACTGAAGGACCTACAAGTATTTACAGAATATCAACGTGTTTGGATAGTCCCAGTGTTTAGTAGTAGCATGTGTACAGGAAAAACTTCCGTAATTTGAAGCTGTTGGTGATACAAAAGAAAATAAAAGGGTCAAGTTTTGCTGTGGTACAGACCCTATGACTTCACTGGGTTAACTGCTGCTACTTCCGTGTAATTGAGAATATAATTTGGCTCAAACCCTGGGAGACTGAAAAGGATCACAGAAACCACTGTATTAAGCCAATGTTCAAACCAGTTGGCTCACACAGAATTTCATAAGCAGACCGTGTATTCAGAAGCCTTTAGCTGTGTGACACAGTCCACTGCAAAAGAAGAGATGGTGGGAATATCTCTTTGTTTATCTTAACTAAAATGGCATGCTAGGAGAAGTTCTCAAACATGATATTGTCCCTACAGGTGAGGTGATGTGGCAGAAGGGATAAAGTATCTCCCTGCTGGTGCATGAGGACAAACCTGGTGAGAGCTGTGCGAAGGTTCCCCTTGGTTATCCCAGCTCCCCTTGGTCATGTCAGGAGGCAGCAGCAGGGGGGCTTCATCCTGGCCATGCTGCTGTGGAGGTGGTGCTGGTGTCAGTAGCCAACACACCTCCATCATGTCCCCTTGGGGGTGATGGCTCTTCTCTGGTATTGCTGGGGCTGTGCGTGAGGACATCAGGTAGAGATAGACTTAAAATGAAGGAGTAGATAGATATCAGTATGAGAGAGCCATTCTGCTTCTGTGAATATTTTGAGATGCCAGAAGCTTCCTTTGGAAACCCCTTTCTGCTGCCCCATGGGGCTTGCCAGGCATGAAGGAGGCATTCAGTGACTGCGGTGGCTTCTGGAGGATTAGACCTGTGTCACAACGTCACTGGCAGCACCTGCCCTCTACCAGAGAGGCTCAGTCCTGGGTTAGTACTTAGTCTTTGAGGAGAGGTGGCCAAAATTGGTGATGCACATTTCACAGAAAAGCTTGGGGGGCAGAAATCTATGTTTTCTGTGCTGTGTAGGGCAGGAGAAGGGGGTTTCCTGCTGTAAGAAAAATCCTGGAGAAGGAAATAACGCCTTTTCAAGAAAAGGGCGTGCGGGCGGTATGGCTGATGAGTATCTGTTTATTCCCAAGTTTGCTGGCAGCCCCTCCAAAAGAGACAGGCATTTTGGGACAGCACTTTCCACCATTCCTTGAGCACTTAGCGGGAGGGATTGTTTTATTAGGAAAGTTTACGGCTTCTTGTTTTCACTCAAAGGCAAATGTGACTTTGTTGTTTTTAATTCTGTTGGGATTTCTCCCTTTTAATATACAACGCAGCTGTTAAAATAGCTGGGGTTGTCTAGGGCAAATCATATAGCACTTTCCTTGTTCAGATCTCAGATGGCTGCCTTTTTAGTGTCGCTGCAGAATTATATTACAGGGCATATGAATAGTGCTGGTATTAGTGTCAAAATCAATTACCCAACCCTCCTCCTGCAGAGAAAGCTACAAACCTTAGGAACAATCTGAGTAATCCATTTTGGGTTTCTAATTCTGAGTAATGACGGAGGGCAGAGACTTATGCTTGAATAAGTGCACAGGGTCTTTCTCCGTATAGTCACTCCTAAATGCATGCTCTTTACAGGAAAAAGCAGGCTCCCTGTGAAACCCTTTTTCATGCCAAATGGCTCGCCGCTAAGATTAATCTGTCATTGAATTTATAAATTCTGTGTGGCACAGAGCGGCAGAAAAAGTTTAGCATTGAACAGAAAGCAAACTATGTATTGCTTAAAAAAAATGAATATTGTGCTCCTGGATGGTGTGGATTGACTGCCTCCATCAATATATCTTCTTATACTGGTAATAAAAATACGTCCATAGCCTTGTGCCTCGGAGGATCTCAACGCACTTTGCAAATAGGGCAAAGTACTCTTTCCTATTTTATGGCTGTGGAAACCGGCTGTGAGAGAGGTTAAGCTTTTTGCCCAGAGATGCAGAGGAGACCGTAGCAGAGCCAAGGTGGGAGCCTAAATATCTAGAGCTCCAGCACTGTCTCCTGGTCACACGCTATACCAAAGCACAGCGAGGCAGTCTGCTGCTCACTGACACTCAGCCATTGTCCATGAAATCTCAGGAGATGGGATATGAAATCAATGTTGGTGCTCCTTCGCTCCGTGGTCTTTGTCCAGGTCTGTGGGCAGAGGTGCTGAGCAGGACAGGATCTGGCCAGGGAGGATGCTTGTGTCCTCCTGGGCTAGGATGGTCAGCTCTGGTTGTGGGTGGTTGTGGAAGGAGAATGACTTTTGGTTGCTGCTGACTTGGGGAAAAGCTCGGAGCCTCTCATCCAGCCTGCTCTGCCCCAAGCATCTTTACAAAGCAAAATTAATTATAGACTTATTACTCTAAATCCTGTAAGATTAGAGTAGTTGCAATTTTTTTTGGTGGTTTTGTTTTGTTTTTTTTTTCC
The DNA here is from genome assembly GCF_001431845.1 of Calidris pugnax. Lineage (NCBI taxonomy): Eukaryota > Metazoa > Chordata > Aves > Charadriiformes > Scolopacidae > Calidris > Calidris pugnax. The sequence continues at coordinate 4,894,514 of NW_015090770.1, read as the reverse complement.
TATTCAGTATTTGAGAAGGATTTACCTGTTTAATACAATCATTTAATAGAAACACTTTATTATTTTTTTTCTTTAAATTCATAATTCATCCAAAAAGAGAGCATAGGGCTACAAAGGCCAGATTTTCAAATATGAGCCTGATCTCTTCTCAAATTCCAGCTGGATAAATGACCCACCTGGAAAAACCATGTCTCTACTAAGGTGTCTATGACAGGGATTCAGAGATCTCACTTCAGGCACCTCTTTGGAACCTGTGTGTTTCACAGGAGAGGGATTTCTATGACTAGTTTCTTCCTTCCCCTCCCTGGCTGCTGTGCTCCGAAGCTCCCGCGCCATGAGGCTGCCCCGAGGGTCAGGGTACCGGGGAGGGGGGAGGCTGGGAGGGGTACGAGGGCCAGCGTCTGGTTTCAAACAAAAGTGCAAAGCCTTGAAAGGAAGGACTAAGAAGAAACAGGTGGGGGGCTAGTAATATAGCCTCTGAAGTTTATTTGCTTAACGAACAGAAGCCCAGGCTGTTAGACCTAGGTCAAATACTCCTCCAGTTTGAGTGTATTTATTTCATACGTGGTCTGTAACCCAACCTGATTTCTGGATTAAACCTCTGTAAAGTCCTGGCCCCCAGGAACCCATCCCATGTTTGCCATCAAGTCCAGCACATGCTGGGGCAGGACCTCGTGGGGGGGCCACCTCGGTATTCACTGGAGCCTTGTGTCATCAGTAAAGCCTGTAATTGTGGGTCCTGTCATTTCCAATGCAAGCTTCGCTGTTTACAGCTGCAAATCGTGACCGTGGATCCATCACTTAGTGGTCCCATTAATGCGTGTCGTGCCTGAAGGCTCCAGGGATAAGCTGCTGGGGCTGCAGCACACAGCTGCACGGTGGGCCACCATCCTTCTGGAGCCCAGGTGGTGGTAGCAATGCTGGAGGATGACATCCACCACATGCTATGTCCCTTTGGGGTGCCAGCAAGGGTGGCGTTGTATTTATAAGAAAGTTTTAAAGTAGCCATTGAGTGGAGGAGGAAGGGGTTTAGGACAGCCTGTCTTGAACAGTGGTGCAACACGGAGGGTCTCCAATGGTGGGTGTGAGAGAGTCTGGGAGCACGGGGCTGTGTACTAAGCCGTGGAGCTCATCATGTAGTGGGGCAAGGGAGGCTTCGCTTTCCTGTTTCTCTGTCCTGAAGTTACAGTCCCAAAACTGCTTGAAAACCACCAAAATAGCAAGAGGGGAAAAAAAAAAAAAAAACAACCACAAAATGAAATGCTCATGCCAGGACCATGAACAACTAAAGGGTAAAATTTACAGATCACACATGGGAGTTCCTAAAAATCTTTATGTGCTGTAAAGTTTTTAGGAGTGTTAATTTTTTAATCCAAGATGTTCAGGAGTCAGTTAATCCTCCAGAGTGAAGGGAGGGAAGTTTAAACTGACACTATGGCAGTAAAACTACCTGCACACAAAAACCAGTTTTCTGGTTTCCCAGACATTTTTTGGCTGATTCCACTAGTTCCATTAAGGTAAACAGATAGTGTGCTTCAGAGGATCTCAGGAGCTGAAAAAAATTGCATCTGAAAATTTGCATGTGAAAAATTGCAGATCTGCATTAAAATTAGAAAGGAAAGGAGGAATTAGCAGTGGGTTTTCCCAAGACCAGCCTGAGGCCAGTGGTGCCAGGTTACTGTGTGGGTTCTGTGAAAACAGGAGTCACGTGAAGACATTTGAAATAAAACAAGTTAAAACGGGGTGAACAAAAGTATTTGCAGCCAGAAATGAAGCATACCTTCTCATTTAACAGAAGCCCCGTCGTTAGATTGAGTTTGGGACACACATTTGTTGGCTTTTGGGAGATGAGACACATTTGAATTGTGCAGAACAAACAATCAAGCTAACAAAAAGTTCAGGAGCTGTTGTTTTTCATGGATCTAATTTAAAAATAAACAAACCTCAGGTTATTTGTGCTTTGATATCTTCTTCTTTTGTGGAGCTTTCACTGGCACTTAATTCACCATTTGTAATGGGGTTAAAGCTGTAGCTTATTTTCAGATGTGAAAATCTTCTTCAGTCAGGACAGAAGAACTTGCTTGGGAGAGTCAGGAATTGGTGGATGTTAGACCTTACCAGTGAGAGCTGGATGGACTCTGGCAGACCTGCTGAGACTTATCGATATTCACTATTGAAATGTTCTGGTCAGAGCACTGTTTCAGAACCAGTGCATAGAATAAGCACTAACTGGGGAAAAAATCATTCCCACCTTAAATGTATTTGTATTGAAAGTTTGTAGCTGACTCAGTGTTTTTGTTATGATGGGCTAGGTCATGTATAAGATGGACACATTGGTTTTATTTATGTGTCTCACCTGTCCTTTAATCCCTTAAAACCCTTTGTAACCTTTTGTTATACAGCCCAAGTTTAAGTTGGGAAAAAATGTATTTTGGTCCTGATCCTTTTATGTTTTCAACTGCCTAAAGCCAGCAGGATGTGAGAATACCCATCCCTTTGCAGGGCTGTGCCCTTTCTGCCCGTACTGGCTGCGCCGCTAGACGTAGAAAGGCAGGAAATCTCTGCTGCTCACTGTTCACCTTTGAGCTCTGCCGAACCGTCGGCTGCTTCCTCGTGGAGCTGATTTTGCCTGTTTTGTGAGTGGTGACCAGAATCTGGTTTTGTTTTATGTCCTGTAGGGTTGCTGAGCTGGAAGATGCACGCCTAAGATGGAAACTTCTGCTTCAACTGCTGCTGGGAAAAAAGAAGGGAAAGGTGCAGTTCTGGAGGGGAATGGCTTTACGGAGACGGGGAAGAAACCCACTCCTTTAGCAGCTGCAGGAGCAGCAGTGGCACAAGGAGGTACTTTATGTTTTCCACACTTTGAAAGCAGCAGGGGTGTTTTTCATTAGACTGTAAGAATTTAATAAGTACGGTGGCATCTGTCCTCCTGTGAACACGCTGAGTTTATTGGGGTTCTCAGCCGTGGGAGGTCACAGGAAGGGGAAGCTGTGTCACCGCGTGGCATCCAAATGTCACTGCACTGTGGGCAAGTCACCGCCGCTCCTAGAGAACTGGACTGGGGTGAGGGAGAGGACGGGTGGTGAGAGGCGGCCATCAGAGAGTTGAGGCATCCCCATCTCCGTGTGGTGTAGGCAGCAGGGTGCCTGCTGCTCCTCCATGGAGGAGGTGAAGGGCGGCTGGATGGAGCTGGGGGAGCGCCCTGTCATCGTGGTTGGGGAGGGGTGCCCTGTGCCGCCTGTCATCCTGCTAATGAGCTAAACAGACTGCACCGTCTTCAGCCATTGCTGATGGGATTTCATGGTTAGGGAGGAATTTGGGACTGGCCAGCCCCCAGTGTAAGAAGGTTCACAAAGAAACCCCACCGTTTGTGCCTGTTCATGTCAGAAATAGCTCAGGTCCCGATCTCTTTTTCTGATGGTGTTTTTGGTCCTGCTGGTGTTGAAGTTGAGAATCTCTCATGGACACCCATGGGCATGGGGATGTTTTCGGCAGGTATAACACCAGTGTGCAGAGGGGTGTGCAGGCACGTTGGTCCTGCCTCCTCTCGCCTGCTACAGCCTGCAAAATACAGCCCACAAACACTCTTGCCTTGTTGGAACACATGCACTGGTGGATCTCCAAACTGGTGCCAGGGCCCTTCATGGTGGCTTCAGCTGTGGGCCAGGCTGCCTGTGCCAGGGGGGCACCACACTGCCCCTGCTAAGGACTGGGACAGGGCGTCCTGCCTGGACAGGGCGTAAGGAGGCACACTTAGAAGGGGTTACAACAGCTCGGATGTGACAAGAGACATCCCAGCTGTGTAAACTTTGCAGGCAGCTTTTTTTTTTTGTCTTTAAAATATACCTTATTGCTAGTCAGAGTCTACCTCAAAATGAACCCTTCCCCTCCCCTTCCTTCACTGCAGGGTGGTTTCTCATCACCCCAGGAGAGCAGCACGACTCCTCTGCAGGCTCCTCTGTTTCTTACACAGCTCAGCTGAGTTTTGAAGATAGTTCCCAGCCCAAATTGCTTAAATCTGCTTTATCTATCCTTCCTTTTCAGCACGTTTGTTATCCAGTTTTCATTTCCACATTGACCTGGGAAGACTTAGATTTACAGAATAAGGTAGCAGCTGCTAGATTATAACCTATCAGACTCGTTCATGTGTGTGATAAACTTTGTTAGCTTTTGTTAGCCAAAGGAAAATTTTTCTTAAAAAGAACTAGAAAAATCATTTACACAGAGTTGTTTGGAAAGAAACACAGTTTCATGCTGCTGAATGGGTTGGAGCTACCTTCCTGGCGAGGACTATGCAAAGTGGCAAAAAGGAAGGTTGAGCGGGTGGCTGAAGCAGAGGAAAGGCAGAGGCAGCAACATGCAGAAGTTTGCCATCCCTTAGCAGATTTTGGTCCCTGTTGAAGAAGCACAAGCTGTAGGAACCACAGAGGCAGCCTACTCGAGGTAATGTCTCAGTGACTGGCAGATCCAAAGGGCTGATTGGCGCCAACAAAGTCCAGACATGTGCTAAAATTCAAAACCCACAGATGTGCTGTTGTGAATAAACACTTTCTCCCCACTTGGAACTTGCCTTGGGAGTGTCTCCACCAAGGAAGCAGACACCATTTTTCCAGAGATGCGATGGAAATGAGGATGCCCCTGAGGTGGAGTATCCCTTGGCCCATTTGGCACCCCCAGAGACTTGATTGGTTTTTAAGCATCCAGTATTATATGTTCCGTTGGCAGTGTGCTCTTGCCTTTGGAAAGAATGATTTATGGGCTCAATATTTCTCCTTTTATTAAGAGGAAGTGGAGAAGTAAGTGGAGGATTGTTTGAAGATGTCAGGAGATTCGTGATGAAAGCATTCTGTAATGAGATGTAAAGAGCGAAATCTATGTCATGCTGTGAAGAAAAGTGCTCATAAATGACCTAAAATGGCTAGGAGTGAAGCAGGGTGTGATCGGATGCTGGCCCCTGGACTCTGCAGGTGATGCACGTGCTCTTGTGGTTTGGAGGGCTTTCCTTTGAATTCTGGCTAGACGTAATACATGCTCCTGAAAGGGAGCAGCGCAATGCATGTGCTTATAAGTAGAAAAATGAATACAAAGTCCTCTTATAACATCAGTTAATTGCAAGGTGTGATTTAGCAGACGATAACAAAAAGGCTGGGTAGCGATGAGACTGTACTTACTTGGTATTCATGCTAATATAACATATTTGCTTCACTAAAGTAGTGTAATTACTCATAACAGGCCAGAAATCTACATATTTATGCTCATATTCTTACAGAAGAAAGGAAACGAGGCATGGAGATTAATTACAATGTTCAGCTTGAGGAGGGGAACAGCATTAAAGGGAGGGCCTCTGAGCTCCCCACCCTGCTTTGGGGCCATACGAACAAGTCTTTATTCTCATCCAAGACAAACTCTTGATTTTATTTATTGTAGAGGTTTTACTCTTTGTACTAGCATGTGAGAAAGTGGCAGAAAGGCGCAGCTAGTGCTGCAGATCACCAAGCTGCTCTCCAGAGCCAAACAAATGTAATTTGCAACACATTTCTTCTCCTTTATTCTACTGAGTCACACAGATGGAGTGCCAACATAGCATGTTTCTCAGATCATAAGGTTTTCTTCTTCCTTCATAGAAATTAATAGATTCATAAGGTTTTATTTATAATTAAGGTAATTGAAGCAATAAACTGAATATTAGTTAAATAATTGAAGAATAGTTATTTTATTATATTATTATTTAGACTATATTATTATTATAAGGTAATAAAATGCGTAGTCTCCTTTTCTAGTTCTCTTGCTTTGGATATTTGTCCCAAATGTTTGCAGCCTTGAACAAATCAAGTTATAGCTGTAGTGAAAGAGATTGGTATCATTGATGTTGTCAGCGGAGAAGAGTCCTTTCATACGAACAGTCTGTGTCTCGTATTTTTAGTCTACTGAAGCTGCCATTTTAGAGATTTTCTGTGACCTTTTTGTTATAGTAACTCATTGATCAGATATTCAGAAATTGGTCTCAAAGAAATGACATCAGGGAAGTCTCCTAATTTTCTATTTTTCTATAACTCATTGCCGGCCAATGAGTCAAAGCTCCTCACTTCTGTTTCAATAGGTGCGTGTGCGTGACAGAGATGGAAGCTGGTTTTAGTGACAGTATGTACGACCTATAGACATCTAGATCTGCAGAAGAGCCTTTCGCTCTCAGTGCCTCCACTTCTGGAAGGGCAACTCATAGCACCTCATGTTTAGAAAAGGCTTTTGCTGAGTGCAAAAGTGGGAATTGCTGTGTAGGGTAAGAGGCTCTGGAGCAGAGCAGCACGTGAGCGAGACTGGGTTGGGTCCCCCAGGCCAGCGCTGCCACATCCTCCTCATCAGCACACACGAGGAAGCCCAGGCACGTGGCTGGAGGAGAAATTTAAATGAGCCACTCTTTCAAAGGCAGAGATATTTAGGAAGATGGGTTTCTCATCGTGTAATAAAAATTAAATACAAATTCTCCTAAATGCTAACTGCCTGACTTTAACAAGGCCCAGAATGCACCTTTCCCTCTCCACCCCACCCCAGCATGACACAAACACCAAGTTCCCAAATTGATGGTGTTTATGTTTGAAACATTTTTCTGATGTCTGGCTCTGTCAAGACTAATTTTAGCATTTCTAAAGCTGGGTAAAAATACAGCCTCATTACTTTGATGTCAGAGCATAGTTTACTATTAGTATATTCTGGGGTTTATCATTTTAGTCATGTTTAACACGGCTGCAGCAGGCATGCACTATTAAATCTGGCTTATTTTACATTCCTGTCCGAGATTATTTATTTGGAACAATTTCCTCTCTATCAAAAGACACGGCTAATGCTGAGTTTTAATGTGTTATTTACACACAAAATAACCTATTTACAACTCAGTATCTGCCGCAGGGAGAATGAATGGGGCAGTGCTCCCTTCATCCTGTTGTATCTGAGTTTAACAATCTGGATTGCTAATAGAACCATTTATCACGGGGTGGTAATTTATTTTATGTTAGCTGCACAGGTCTCCCTGCCTCTGATCTATGGAAATACTTTGTATATAATGAAGTTCAACAAGTCATTTGGTGTAAACATGGGGAAACCAAGCTGCAGAACCAGTAAGACTCTGGCTACAATTTTTTTTTTTCCAGGAGGTAACGACTCTCCTCTGATATTAAGACTTCAGTTGATGAAATACAGCTCTTCGCCCCATGTGTGCTGTAAGGGCAGAGCATGGGCCCTTTCTGCAGTGGATCAGAGATTGGGATGGAGTCTGGTCACCTGATTTATGAGCTGGTGGGAATGCTCAGTGCTGCAGAAGTAGCACACTCAGCCCTTTCATAGGCAGAGGAGAAGGGCAGGGAGCACCTCCCATCGCTCTCCAGAGGTCTTCTGTAAGCAAGCCCCGAGTGGTGTTGGCAGGGATTCCTTGTGCAGTTCAGCTTGTGTCAGTGCTGGATTATGGGAAGACCATGTAAATGAGGAGGAGGAAATGCCAGCATCCCAACAGACCTCAGCGCACTGAAAAAATATATAGTTTGTGTGGCCTGAAACTCAGACAAATTAGAAGGAGAACAGCCCTTATGAAGTCATCTCCTCTGTCCACCCTGGAGGGGCAGGGATCTTCTCCAAAGAATGTTTTTCATTCAGTTCACATTTTCCAGGAAAAAGAATATAACCAGTACGGGCACATTCTTACGTTCCCTTCTCTGTGTTGCTTTGCTGTATACAACTTAAAACTTTGAGATATGTGATTAACAGAAAAGTCTGGGCTGCCCATGGGAGGGAAGGGGGCAAGTGGTTAAAATGGAAGGAAGGGAAAATGCTGTAATTTTGACTGTGTCATTCTCCTGACAGCCACGCTCTCGTTGTGTGTCTACTGTGTACAGCTCAGTGGCCCCAACCTTGGATAGGGCTTCAGTGCAGCACTGCCATAAGAGTGACAGCAACCAAGAATCATATTTCTTCCCTGAACGTTTCCCTCAGTCTTAAATAAAAGTAATTAATTCTGTTAGATCTTAAAGTGTGTTACTTTGCTGCCATAGGCCTTCAGGCTGGCCAGGTGGCCTACGGGTCTCTCTTGGGTACCCACTCTTGTCCCTTTGGGAAGCCAGAGGTCTCAGATGCTTAGACTGGTGCAATGCCAAGGCTGTTTCTCAGTTGCAGGATGTCAAGGCCTGTGACTAGCTGCCAGCTTTGAATTGTGCTGGTCACCTGGCACCTGCTTTTTGGAATGGTTGAGAAGAATCCATGTAGAAGTGGACCAAGTTAAAGCCATGCCGCACCATTTTTATGTTCAGTGAGCAGTATCTGGTGTGTGGGCATGGTGGAGAGCACTCTGGAAGCAGCAGGTTTATTTCTTTAGCCATTAAAATTGCCATAAACTGCCACAAGAAGCACATCTTTTCTTCTGCCTTCCCTGTTTCCTCTATCCATGGCTTGCAACACTGTCTCTATTCTCTTCTCTAAAATAGACAGCAATGCAACTCAGTTGGGTAACCCTTTCTTTTATTTATATCAGAGATTAGTGTTCTGTTTCTTCGTCACTTGTTTTTTTTTCCCTTATGGGGAAAGCCTCCTTCCCCATCCCCTATACTGGGTTTCTAGTGTGGTAGCCGGCCCTGTGGGCAAAGATGCAGTCTCAGAGTGGATAACCATAAATGTTTACTGACTTTTTGATTCACATTGCATAGCCCTCACAGGTGATACTGGAGTCCATATCACCAAGGAATTTGATGATGCAGCAACTTCATAATATCAGCCAGCATTCGCTGATTGTATACAGCTCCCTCAAATTGTCATACCAAAAGTTCCTACAATTTCAACCCATTACTGATGCCAAGATACTTTGAAGACAGAGCAATTTAATCTTATCCCTACCCACATTGCAGGACTGCATGCTGACTTGTAAAGTTTTTATGAGTTTAAAATGAAAAAAGGTATTCTTCACAGGCTCGTTCTGGCACTGATGATTCCAACCACTAAGTATCACCTGAAAGGCCTTTGTATTTTGTGAGTGTGTTATTATTATCATTAATAATAGTCATAATAATAATAATAATGATAGCTTCCACTTTTTTTATTATATTGTAAGCTCCAAAAGCTTATTCTGGCAAGTACTGATCTATCTTCTGTGCATCCAGTTTAGGCTTCGGTAAAGTGTTTCTCAGAGAATACCTAAATATAATCTTTTTAACTGATGCTAAATTTACCTATTTGTGGGTTGGTCATTTATAGTCAAGTAAGAAAATCCAGTGGTGATAATGGATATATTTATCATGATGCTTTCCTGGACTGTCTCCTCTGTGCTGCCAGCATGTTTCCATCGTTTTTTAGTCTCCTTAGCAGTTTTTTGCTGGAGCATCTGAGAATATGCACAGGTTTTGTAAATTAATTGTCCCAATGCCATCCATTAACTATGGCATTTGAGCCTGCCACAGTCATGGGGGACCAGGAACGGGACTTGTTTTGTCTGAAGGTTGGCTGCCTAAATGCTAGGTGTTTAGTTGAGGAACCCTTTGCATTAGGGTGAAGTAAATCGTGTTGTGGAGATGCCTGCTTTGTTCCCTTGAGGCTTCATGGCTGATTTGAGGTGGCTGATGTTACGTGGACATATCTTGGCCAGTCTTCCTGACTCGGCCAAAATTGCAGAGTGGGGTTAAAGCAAGGAATCAAGGTGAGACTAGATTAATGCGTTAAAGCCCTTCATTCACATTCATCAGTCCATAGCCTGAGGAGCAGTCTGAGAGCCCTGACTGCCAGCTCTGAACTGAAATTTCACCCTGTGGCTTCTCAAGTCAGAGGCAAACTCAACACCCAAGTGTCAATGCAGCCAGGGGAGCCGCTTCCCAGAGCTGCTCCGGTTTATACCAGCACTGACAAAACTAGTGTTTTAACAGTCTGTTCGGAGGCATGGGCAATTTAAAATCCCCACTAAAAAGACAAGGAAAAAACCTAGTAAATTCTAAAGGCTGCAAAAAACTCCTAAAAATAACCCAAGTGGAGGAAGGCTATTAATGCAAAAGTAAATAATTATGTTAAGGGAAGCAACTAGAGAGGGCAGTTGTGTAAATCACTTTAAGGGGAGCAAGCCTTAGATAAAATCCATTCTTTTATCACACAGATTAAGTCTTCCTTTTGACGCTAAATAATTGATAGGCTTTGGCAGAGCGTTCCACGGCTGCCTGTGCGGAGCAGTGGGACTGCTCCCGGGGTCAGACAAATGGCAGAGAAAAATGTTCTTAGAAATGCTGTGCATCCAATACCAGCATCAAGAAATGGGGCCTGTATTCCCAGCACTTCCTAAAGAATTTCTGCCTGGCCTTGAGAAGACAGCCATGCACCTTAGAGCAAAAGGAGGACTTGGGGGTTGCTCGTCTCCTCCTTAAATTGTCCCTCAAGAAACCAGGTGATGTGTTTTCATGGTTTCATGTGGCAGTGAGCATGGCCTGTGAGGACACGGACCATTCTTCCACATCATTTTTTTATTTTTATTTTTTTTTATTTTAATTAGAAAACATGAATTATGCTGTGTGGTAGCTTCTGGGAGCCCAGGTTGTGTGGGAGGTTCTCTTACCTTGATCAGCCCCACTAGTGCCTGAATAATTCAGCTTCTTACACTTTTCTCCACACGTGAACATCCTGGTAAAACAGGGAGATGTCATTGCTCCAGGTCTGCAGACACGGGGCATGGAGGATTTTCCAAGTCCAAAGTGGCTGTAACGGTTTTAACTGTTTCAGAGACATGTCAAAAATTGGTTGTCTTTCTGACTTTAGAAGTTCATAGGTGGCATATGTGGGACATGCTGTGGTGGTATGGAGGACTTGGCCTAGGTGCCTTGGATTGCCATATCCACTAGCAAGTCCTTCCTCTCTTAATTATATCCCATGTTATCGTGGTCAAGCGACTCAAATTCTCATGCTTATCTGCCAAATGGGGAAGTTGTTTCTTTCCCTTCAGGAGAGTTGAACACAAGTTGTCTATGCGTGCCTTTGAGACCATCACTCTGCAGCTGTCAGTACCATTCTTTTTGGTTGCATAAGGATATAAAAATGTTCAGTAGCGCTTATAGCATTTTACTGAATTTAAACCCATTTTTGACCATGCTTTTGTCCAGCACCTAGCACTATGGGCTCATAATTAAGGAGCTACTTTTTTTTTCCCGAGAACTAAGCAGGGCATAATGTGTAGAAACCTTAAATCCTGAAATAAACCAATATACCATGAATTCTGTGTGGGTTCGATGTTTGGCAGGATGAGTTCTCTGATCGTAATAGTGACGACAGAGAATAAACCTCAGCCAAGATTATAAGTTTAGCTCTTGGAGGAATGAAGTGGATATAGTCTCTTCATTTTAACTTGTTTAGGATTGTGTTAAACCCGTGAGTTTACATGTGTTTGGAGGTGACCTGCAGTGGGTGTTCTATGACTCTTGTAGTGGTGTTGAGCTGAAATCAGGCAAACCTTTGTGGAAACAACTGAGCAAAAGTTTGGGCACGTAGGCTGACCAAGTCCAAAATGAAAATAAAAAAACCCCACCACATTGTGTGATCCCACATGAATAGAAATGAAAAAGTTTTCACACAAACTTGTCTGAAATTAATTCTGCCTTTTCTACAGTTTGTTAGAGAGCTCCATGGGTTTTTTCTCCTTTTCTTTTTTATACCTCATCCCTTCTCTTGGAATCTCTGATATTTTTAAGACTGTATTCCATTAAAAATGCTTCCAATTGTAAGTAAATTGTAAATAAGAACAGGAGTATTGCGGGCAAAATATTTGTATTTACTGCCCCTAATATCTGGTTTTTAAAACACAGCCCCATTTGCAGGGATTGAAAGGTGCCGTTTTGGCCAGAAAGCTGTTCTCTCCTCTTACATGGATCAGCTCCTGACTCTGACAGATTTTCAAAGAAATCACAGCTTGCAACAGATGTATCCTTAAGTAAACAGTTAAAGTAGATGTTTTGATGACTTCTGTTGTATTGATGTAAAAGATCAGTGTCTGAGCATTCCTGAAAACTATCCAATAGAGGAGGTATCTTCCTGTAAGCCCCTGGCCCTATGTGCACTGCTTCAACAATAGGTTAATCATTTAATCAAAAAAGAGATATTTCCGCAGCTAAGGAGATGCTCTGAGCCTAGAGAGAGTGGTAAGAGCTCAGCACTCCTGACAGTGGGTCCAAAGTGTTGGGAAATGTTTAGATTTTGCCCAAGTGAAATCTTTGCTCTGTTTGTGAGGGGGGAAAAATGACCTTTCTCTGCTGTGTTTTTCTGTCTGGGGCTCACCTCTGGGTTTGTGTCTGCTCTTTGTGGGGTGGGGACAGCAGTGACAGGGGAACCAAGCAGCTGCCGCTTCTGCATGCTGGCTGCTGTGAATACCCGTGTCCTGCATGAAAGAAGTGCCTTCTTCATAAGGCTTGAGGTTAAGCTAAATCTTGTTTGTATCAGTTCACAGGTAGAGCTGGTGATATTCTTTCTAAGGCATTTACAGCCACACTTTAAAGTAAAAACAGAGAAACACAAAGGTGAGGACTTTAGGCATTGGTTTGCACGTCCCATTTTAACGAGAGGAATTATTATGTGTTGTGGGAAGCTGACCCGACTCCCAGAGGCTGCTTGTGTGAAGATACCCAATTTTTTGGTGGCTCCCTACGGTGAGGGCACAGAACTGAGCCTGGAGAAAATTAGTTTCAGTTCCTGATCCAGCCTCAAACTTCCTTCATGATTTTGGGAAAGCTGCTTGACTTCCCTTCGCTCCTCCTTTTATATAATGAACTGACGTTGTTCTTTGGGCCTCCAGGCCCATCCATCAGCATCTGGTTAGCATGTTTATGGCATTGGTCATACTGAAGCACTTAGCGGGTCAGACTTGCACAGAGGTTGCCGTCCCCCCCTCCCCACTGCCTGCCGGAGGGTGCTGCTGCCCCTGGGCACTGTGTTACAACGGTGACCTTGTTCATATGTCTGAGGTGTCAACCTGCTGCTCTCAAAGGTGTCCAATAAAACAGATTTGCAGAGTTAGGGAAGATAAGGTTAAGTTCTTATAGCAAAGGCATTTTGAATATCTATAGTGGGGAGACCGTTGAGAGATGCATACAAATTGACTGTATTCCAAGGGGTCACACTGTGCTCTGGAATAAGAAAGTTTTTCACGCATTCTCACCTGGCAAATACAGTTAGAGAATATCATGTTGTTAATAGCTGCGTAAATCTTTTGTACTGAAACAAGAGAGAACAAATTTTTCCAGTTTAAGAGGGTTCCCTGCATACATGATCTATGTATGGGTGAGGTTCATCAGATGGCTTGCTGAGGTTCAAGTACCTGGACAGAGTTTTGGACAGACCTGGATGAATTCACAGAAGCTCTGCAGAGCTTCAGGGTTTCACCCCGACCCTAGTAATAGGCAGTGATTTTAGCAAAGTGTTTTGTAATTAGATTCTTAGGAAAGGTGGTGTTCTGGGGACCAGGTGACGGAAGGAGAAGAAAATCACTGAGGTGGGATGACAGCTTCAGAGAAAACCTTAGTTTTGTCTTTCCTTCTCGTTAGCCTTCTGTGCACGTGTACTCTCTAATACTGTAATAAGCTCCAGAGGAGCTGGCAATAGCATTGTTTGGTGCAATTTTGTCCCTTTGGAAAACTCTGGAGGAATCTTTGTGTGCTGTTGCAAAGATGTCCTTAAAACATCTTTACTGCAGGGTCCTGTATTTCAAATGCTGGAGCAGTGACTCTTAAAATAGGTATGAGATGGCTGAATGTGTGAAAAACATTTGCATCTCTTTTTCTGAGCTCCATGCCTGCTGCATCACTTCTGCAAGCAAGCTAAAATGGTTGGGAGGAAAAAAAAAGAGTTTTGCAAATTTCTGTGGTGCTTTTAATTCCACTTGAAACAAGGTCTTAGTAGCTGAAATAAGATCCAAGGCTATCTTTTGGCCACAAAGAGTCACTGACACTTGAAACAGGCTGGATTTATATGCAGTTACTAAAAAATATATAGCAAAATGAAAGTCTCAGACACTGAGTTCATGTGCATTGCCCATTGTAAAGATAAGTAACGGCTGTTATAAGATCACTTAAATGGTTACCTTTGGGACATAAAAGGGATCTTTGAAGACAGTAAGTCTTAATACAGAAATGTTTACTCATAAAAAATACATTTGGAATGGGGGAGGGGAACACATTTCCTATTAATGTAGTTTTTGCCTTTTATGGCAGGTTGTAGCAGGTCTTTAACCTCTGTAGCACTTGAGCAGGGATAGAAATGAGCTTCTCTAAGTATCAGCCCAAAGGGCCTTTCCTCACTGCCTGTATCTGCAATGTCTCTTGTAAAGGTGGTTTTAGTTTATTCTTCCTTTCTGTGACCCAAATGAAAAACTATTCTTTTCCAACTTCAAAACCTTCCAGTAGTTAAGTCCTGAGGGCAGAATAGAAATGTCCTCCTGAATTTTGTTGACTTAACCTTGTGTTTTGTGAGGTGTGGGGCTGGTGGCCCAAACCATGCGTAGACACTGGGAATTTGAAGGCAATGGCAGCTGACTAAGGCATGAGAACAGAAGAGGGAACCGGCCCTTGAGTGTCATGATTGTAGATGCCACAAAGGAGGGATGATGTTTCTGCAGATGCTCACAAAGGGTGCAGATGTGTGAGTCCAACTTTCCTGATCAGCTTCTGGGTGCACGTGAAGCAGATGGTGGAACACAGAAGAGCCGCATAGTTCATGATGCACAGAGGTAGCCAGGTCATCTGTGAGTGTTCTGGTAACAGTTCTGCAGATAGCTTTTTCTAGACAATTGTTATGCCCTTAAGAGAGGCAAAAGCTGCTTAAGAGAGGCAAAAGGTGATGTCAGCAGTATTTGATCAGGACTGATAGCTAAGGAGGATGTGATTTATGCTTCAAAGTTTTGCAAAATTATTAGTAGATCATAGAATGGTTTGGGTTGGAAGGAACCTTAAAGATCATCAAGTTCTAACCCCAGGGACACCTCCCACCAGACTAGGTTGCTCAAAGCCTCATCCAGACTGGTCTTGAACACTTCCGGGGATGGGGCATCCACAACTTCTCTGGGCAGCCTGTTCCATTGTCTCACCACCCTCATAGTAAAGAATTTCTTCCTAATATCTAATCTAAATTTCCCCTCTTGGGATAGGACACAAGATGCCAGCAGCCTCAGAGTGGTAGAGAGAAGGTTAGAGTTCTCTATGAAACCATGGTGGATTATGGTCAAAAGTCTTTCCTCAGATACGATGATTTACAGAGCAGCAGAGGTGCAGGAGGAAGGGTGACCTCTGTGTAGAGGGATTGGAAGGCCTTTGTTTTTCGGAGGTGTGAGGAACAAGACTGTAACAGCAGGGTTTGAGCCAAAATACACAATTTTGTGTATTACACGCTCATAGATGTATAAGAAGGAAGTGAATGGGTGCAGAAAAAGGCAAAAGGTAGAGGAGGGAGAAAAAAGTCCATGTTTCTTATGAAGACGAGATTACTAATCTGAGATGACTGGATTTCTAATGAACCTTTTCTCTAAGCCCATGGCCTAGTGCTAAATTAGGTCTCCACATGCCAGTGATGGGGCAGGACTATTAGTGGACTTTGTTACTGTTATTTCAAAACGTGGTGCTCATCCAGGCAGCAATCCTTTAGGTAAGTAACAGAAATTAGGTTTTGAGTCACATACTGACCTGTCTTTATAGTTAGTACAGCATGTTCTGGTCACGTAATGAGACAGAGGACAGATTAAACGGAAGACAGGCAAGATTTTCATTCAGGAAATTGGTATGGTAATGACAGATATGGGATCTTGGCATGTTTCAGATAGGCTTCATCTAGCTTCTTCAGGTAGCAGATACAAGCACGGTGCTTGCTTATATTCACCCAGTCAAGCATGAGGAGGTAACAAGTTCTCCGGGGAGGCTGGTATTTAATTTTTGCCAGATGCCTGCCAGAGAATACTAATACAGATCCCAGGTTTAATGTGCCCTGGGAATGCAAATGCTTGGTAGCAACATGCCTGGCCCGACAACCACATTTCCCTTAGCTCCATGGCAGAGCTGCCTGGATTTTCATCCCCTCTTATTTGGATTGTAAAAGTGATGGCTTGGTCAAAGAAGCCTTTTCTGACTTTTCAGGGAGATTTTTTGGAGGGTTAGTGAGGTGTTGAGGTTGCCATCAGGGTATCACACTGACGGGTAAGGGGAGTAACAACATCAATTGCCCCAGACATCACTTGGACCTCCTCTCAGGCAGGACAAGCCAAGTGCTGTGATGCAGTGAGGGCCACAGGGAGGGTTTGTGCTCGAGGAGCACTTCGGCCAGTCCCCGGGTTGTGTGTATCCCCCCCCACCCCGAGATCACGGTGGGAGCAGAGGGAGGGTGGCATGCCAGCCTGCCACAGCCCTTGTGGAAAGGAACAGCTTGTCCTCGGGCTGGAGCAGGGGACAGGACTTTTATGAATCTGGCTTTCTTACCAAAAAAAGGAAAGAAAAAAAAAATAACCCCTGCAAGGCTCCGTATAAATCAGGGCAATAAAACTGCCTGTGGTCGAGATCAAATTATACGGTCTAAATCTATATAAAAGAACTGGAGTGGGTTCAGTCCAGCACTAATGTCCTCCTTGCTGTAAGCAGTGAACAGGGGGTGAGGAGGAGGAGAAGAAGGAGGAGGAGGAGGGAGGGCAGGCGCTGGGCTCCCGGCACCAACGCACCGGGGAAACAATTTGCTGAGGTGGTTGAAGTACATGTTTTCAGAATTTGTTTGTGTCCATGAGGGTTTGAGAAGAGGATGTCGTCTGCTTACTCGGTAACTTGTGTGTGGCCTGAGAGTGGTTTCAGAAGCTTGGCCAAAACCAAATAATCTCTCCTTTTAGGAAATTTGAAAAGTATGCGTGCATCCCAAAAAAAGAACGGAGATTTGCAGTGACGTCCCGTGCTGCTGCCACGGCGCCTTGTGTAATCGTGGCACTGCATGCCGGTAAGGTGGGGAGAGAGGGATTGCTGAGCTCTCTCTGCTAGAAACGGAGACCAGATATTATGATTTGGGCTTTCATGAGAATCTGAGTTAATAGATTGTTTTTAACAGGAGAAAAGTCTACCGAGGTATGTCGTATTTCTTCAGAATTCAGCTGAATGCTGCAAAAATATCCAAATTAGGACATGGTACTTACTAGAAGTGAAATAACAGAACTAGTGAACTTTTCACAGTGAGAAGAACTTGCAGATAAAGTTGAAATTTATGATGGTGTAGAAGATTTTTAAACTGAAGGTTTTGGCTTCTTTTCTGAGTACCCTGGCCACGCTGACAAGTTTATAAATCTCTGTGGTCTTTGGCTAATATCCTCGGGATCTTCAGTATCCTACTCAAAAGTGGTAGCTGCCTTCATTATTAATTAGGGGCTGTATTAGGGAAGAGTGGTGGGAGCAAGAGGGGTCTTTCAAGCCTGACAGCTGCTGCTTTCAGAGGAAACAAGCAGAGTGGCTGCATTCACACAGCCGGAGAGCCGGAGGGACACCCCACGTCTACACAGGAGCTGTGTGGGGTGAGACAGGAGGTGTGAAGGACTCATTGGTTGCAGGGAGAAACGTCAAATCTCCTGGGGCCAGGGTGGGGGGAAAAAAAGCTGGGAAGCTAAAAGGAGTAGCAGTTTTAGGCACAATCCATTGAAGACCACTGCAGACTTAGATGGAGGATATGGTACCAAGAAATTTAATAACCTGTTATATTTATGTAGCACATTTCATCCTCAAAGCATTTTAGGAACTTAATGATGTGCAAACTACGCACACACGTATCCTTTCATCTGCCAAGGACTGTTGCCGCCTTCGTTGTGAAGCCTGATGGTGGCTGCTTTGCAGCATCACAGCAGTATACGACAGCAAGTGGAAAATGCCTTAAGTGATTGAATTGGGAACAGGAAACTTTAGGGGGGCAAAACTTAACCTTTGGCCAAGACAGAGGAATTGAGAACAGTTGTGCTGGCAAAGGGCACATATGGCAGTATCTTCTGTGACTACCATCAGCCAACAATAAAACTTTTAGAGATCCCACCAGATAGAGCTTTCTTGAGGGAAACCTGGAAAATTGACCTTAGCTGGCCAGAAGTCTTCAGTGCCACTTGGCAGTCTCCCACCTCAGAAAGTACTTGCTGAGTTTGACTTGCATGAGCTGCTTTTCCACCCGAGATCCAACAGGATCTATGGATGGTGGTGTGATGTCAGTTTCTTAAATTTTCCCACTTACTGGCATACTTGTCTCAAAGGAAGGGTGATTATTTTTAAAAAGGGTCAATAAGCAAGCATTATAAATCCTAAGAGATGTACGAGTTGATAGCATTTCAAAGTTGTCAGGAAAGAAAAATACATACCACACCAGCAGCTTTGCCCCCGTTATCTTCCCAAGGAAGTTCTGTATTTTCAAGCATGATAGTTTTCAATGTCACCCGCCCTGCAAGAGTTTCGGTGTGCTGTCTAATCCCCCAACTTAATGAGTTCTGCAGGGATGCGCCATGATAGCTAAAGATCATTTACCTGAATTGCTTTTTAATTTCTGGAATGGGAAGCTGCTTGTGCAGCAGGATAATTACATTATAATTTACAGCAATCCAAAATCAATAAATTTAGTCATATTGGGATAGAGAAGGAGGGTGAAAAATCCCCCCACCATTAAATTATTTCACACTCAGTACTTGATGTTCCAAGAACTCAACAATAAACTTTGGGGGATGGGAGAGAGAACCACGAGCTTCCTGAGACTGGTCAGTAAATCAGCTTTGCCCGGTGATTTCCATAGTGAAACAACACATGGTTGTGTTTGCAGAAGAGGGCAAATACAGCACGCAATGTCCTCTTTCTGATTTATTTTAATTCCAAAGTATTAAAGGGGAGAAAACGCTTTGTACTCTCTGGCCCCTTATTCCAGTGGGGAAAAGCTGATGAACCATCACCAGCTGCAAGCTAAACTCAGGCGTCCACCCAAGCTTTGCTCCCCACCTGAATGTAGCCACTATGGGAACTGGTGGGTTTTCAAGCTCTTCTTGTCTTCATCAGGATGAGATTGGATGCTTTTCTCCGGGTTAGTATTTTTGCCATGTTGGGCTCATTGCAGGGAGAAATTAATGAAAGCCCGTGAAGTATGTTGTAAGGAGAACAGGCTATGTGGCCTCTGTGTTTCCTAAGCTTCAGAGCCTCTGCTCCTCCCTACCCCGTACCCATCTGAGAGACAGTCGTTTTTTTGGAGTCTTCAAAACCCAGCAGTGCTCTGGCTGCTGGAAGCACTAAGGGAGGAAGGATGACCTTTGGAATGAGAGGGTTGGTCTCAGAACCTTTGTATCTGCTGCCAGCACCAATCTGGGGCAAGCCAAGCCAAGCGCTGGTCTGGCCGACCCCTAGGCCACCGGCCTGGCAGCATCCTCAGTGCTCCGTGTTTTCCAGGGTCCACCCAGGAGTCAGGTTTGGTTCCTGCAGGCAGGAGCAATGGCAAATAGACACAGGTAGCCCAAATACGCCCTGCATGATTTAGGAGAAATATTATTCGAGTAGACAGTTCAAAGGGGTTGAGTTGGGCACACAGAGTTTGGAGCTGCGGTTTTGGTTTTGGTTTTTTTTCCCCTTCTGTTTTCTTTAAAAGAAAGCTTCCTGGTTGTATTAAATCTCACCCATTTCTTCACTGAGGTATGACCTGCTGAATTCATCTCACAGGAAGATGTATTAGGCGTTTCTGGACTTCCCTCACTCAGTCTGACTTGATTTTATTTTTCCTTTGAAACCACAGAAAAGCTGTCGATGCTGCACCCAAAAAAGGATGTTGTATGAAAGGAAATCACTTTGTCTCTTGTATTTGAGGAGGATTATGATCTGGCATGACCTCATTATGGGTTAGGCGAGGATATTTCTGGAAATACTAATTAAATACTTTTTCCATCCCTTGTGCCCTTGTAGCATGTGTAGACTTTATAACAAGAAAAAGAGAAAAAAAATCTGTCTGCAAGGAATTTTTTAAAGCTCTTTCTCCAGTCAAATGAAGGAAATACAGTTACAGTCATAGTAGCAATATTAGAAGCTATTAAACAAAGTTTTCTTGGTTGTGATGAACTAGAGGAAAATAATTATCTGAAAGAAAAGAGTAGAGTTGGGACTCTTCAGGTGCTTTTGTCTATGTTTGACTTTAGGAGTCTGAATAATTCTTGTAATTTCAGCAAGACCAGTCTGGATTGCTGAAAACATCCTTCCCTCTCTGTGTTTTTGGGGGGTTTTTTTGTGGTTTTTTGGTTTTTTTTCTTTTAATTTGTTTTCACATTCAGGTTCAACGAGCACAAGCAGTAGTGCACAGCCCCACAAACCAGCTCGTCGGCAAAAGCTGGTGGTGAGCTGTGGCACAAGGGGGAAATCTGCTACACTGCCACAACCATGGAAGAAATTACATGGCACCACGTCCCAATATATTTATGAATGGATATCCTCCCGTTATTTCTTACGGTGGTGTCCTCCATCTAGGCTTACCCTTTTTTGCTCCAAGAGCCCTGTCCTCAACTTGTGGCATTTTGGTGCTTTTTAAAAGCTCTGAATTCGGCCCTGACCGTCTGAGCTGTTTCCTATTGAGGTCAGTGGGAGTCTTCCAGTTAACTTCAATGGGAGCTGGACTTGGCTGGTGACAAAATGTCTTTAAAAAATGCCTTCAGCAAATAAGCTCGTAAATGTTAGCACTAAAATAGCAACGTGCAGGCCCAAATATGTCTGTATTGAAAACACATGCTGTCAAACAGATAAAAATGCGTTCTTACAAAACCTTCAAGCGTTACCAAGTGAAGGTTGTAAAGGTATTTTCTTTTTCTTGATTGTGAAATGGTTTTGGTTGTATATTTAGCACTTTGGTTTACTACCCTGTTGTGTGGTACTTCATATAGGGTTGAGTCTAACGAGGTGAACCCCTGGCTTGTCTGGAAGAGCAGTCAGTGTATTTTGTTTTCAGTTATTGTTCTAAATCCAGGGATGTGGTCGTTCGTTTTTTCTGTGAATGTGAAATTTTCTTCAATTTGCTGTATTCCACTGGTATATAACAATATCCAGTCCTGCATTTTGTTTAAAGTCTCATTGCCCCCATGGATATGAAATGGGACTGCTATATTGGAGCCAGATGAAGGAAATGGATGCATTCTCATGTTAACTTCAGGAATGACTTCTTGACCTGCAAGTGGCCAACCTTATATTGTAACATTGCAAATGGAGAGATGATGTGGGAGAACTGCTCATGTTTTTAAACTTTTTTTCTCTGTGCCTTTCCCAATGGTTAAGGTAAATGAAAGATCTGGTTAGGGCAGCTGGGATGGAACGATGAGTGGACCATGGCTGGTTGCTCACTTTGCACCGCTGGAGAAGTTTATCTGTCGTCAGTATCCTAAGTGCTGCACTTGAGAGAGTGATGGCTAAGGCAAACGGGGCCAGGTGATGGCTTAAATGCCTGTTGTAAATTGTCGAGCCTCAGGAGTGGATTGATAATGGACAACTTGATTCAAGGCAAAGCAGGGGCAGCAGTGGAAGTGGTGTCTCCATCAGACATCCCAAGCCCTGTTGCCTCTGCCTGTCAGTGAGCCAGCAGCACCTGGCTTTCGGCAGAGGGAAATGAAAAGATTTTATCTGGGCTTATCTGAAATGACTTGTGTAACCATCCCCATCCTCCAGATTCAAGTTGGTAATGTTTAAATACTCCTCCCAGCCATGCGGGTGATGCAAATGCTGTTGTTTCTCTCATCAGAAGCACTTCTTTGCAGGGGTCGAAATCAAAGCTCTTCCTATGAAGTCTATTAAAATAAGTTGAGCCTGACTGCCCAGAATAGGGAACAGGAAAATCTTTGGCACGGTAAACCCTCTTGGGGAGCTAATGCAAGCTGGAGCTCAACGGATAAAACATTGAGATGGGCTGGAGTTTGCCAAGACAAACTCTTGGACTTTTCCGGACCATGTCCTCGCCTCCCATGAGACACGCTCACGTCAGGGGGTCCTGCTTGTCCCTGTGGGTGCTGGCAGAAGCACAGTTTTGGTGCTATTGGTTTGGTGTGACCCCCTTTCCTCTTGTGGGAGGACTGCTGAAAGAAAATCTCCTGTTAGTCAGAGCTTGGCATTTGTATTATCTCAGAGAGGCCTCTCCTGCCTCATCTGCGTCAACAAACTACTCCAGTGGAGAGTTCAGTTTATACCAGCAGAAGGGCTCCTCCTGCAGCTAAAACCCATTCCTCAGCCCAGCGTAAGCTACACAGGAAAACAATGTTTTCCCACTCGCTCCTTCCTTTTCTTAGCTTTTTTTTTTTTTTTTTTTGCCAGTGCGTCTGTCTGTGCTCAGGACTTCAGGAGGGTAGAGCAGAGCGTACGGGAGAGGTACCACGATTCATCCCGCTGTGAGGGAGCTGGGGAAACCTGCAGTGCTTTGCAAATTGGATGTAAGGTGGCCAGTCAAGTCTGAGCTCATCATCTAGAGGAGAAAAACATGCAGAGGCTCCTGCACATAGATTTATGCACGTCATGGCATTTTTTTGTTTTTTTTTTTTTTTTTTTTGGCCAGTGCGTCTGTCTGTGCTCAGGACTTCAGGAGGGTAGAGCAGAGCGTACGGGAGAGGTACCACGATTCATCCCGCTGTGAGGGAGCTGGGGAAACCTGCAGTGCTTTGCAAATTGGATGTAAGGTGGCCAGTCAAGTCTGAGCTCATCATCTAGAGGAGAAAAACATGCAGAGGCTCCTGCACATAGATTTATGCACGTCATGGCATTTTTTGGCTTTGCAAGAGAAGGGACCCCCATCTTCCCTTTAGCCAAGGAGGCTTTTGAGAAGCCCAAACCTTTCTCCTCTCCAGCTCTTGAGGTGAAATAGGTCTGTACCTTTGGGCAAATGCGCTTATAGGATAAAGGTGTAGATGGTTTAGGTACTGGTCACTGCTGTGGCAGCATGTAGCGAGACTACAGCACAGACACTGAGTCCAAGCCGATTATGTGAAAAAGTAACATATGAGCAAATTCAGGGGGAGGCAGAAGAACAGTATGGGATTTAAAAATCTCAGCCCTGTTATTAATTTCTCTGGAAAAGGTGAACTAATGATTCTGCTTTTAATTCATTAGTATTTAGGCTAAAAATATGTTGGCTCAGAAAGAAAAGGATAGAGTAGAGGGGAAGATGTAATAAAACCTCCTTCCTCCTCTTAAAAAAAAAATGTTTTGCACAAAGCAAAGACAATTCACTGATTAGAAATGAAAGTTGTAGTCCCGTGGGGCCAGGCTGGAATTACTGCATACCACTTGCCTTTGAAATCAAGGCCTCCAACCTTCTTAATGTCCAGGTGGGGAATTCCGGTGGCTTTACTCTAATCCAGGCAAATCTGAAATCCAACCCTGTTGGGAGGAAACAATGTGGGAAACAGATTCATCTTGATCTCGGCTTTGTGCCTTGGAAAACGATTAAGACCAACTGTTAAGCAGCTCCTGATAGAGTTCACAAACCTGCCGGCCTCTGTGTGACACAGATTTCTTAGTTCAGGCTTCACCCCTTAAAATAACAGATGGAACTGATCCAGTTAAGCTACAAAGTGGGTTTCTATTATTCCCCAGTTGTTAAAATATTATTATGTAGTTGCAAATGATTTTTAATATGATTGTTTTGCTGTGATTAATTTTTTTCAATTTCTATTGTTACTTTAAAAAAAAGTCAGACCCAAACAATTTAGGGCTGCTGACAGGCAGCCACGCTGACTCCTTTGAGACCGATGCCCTGAGACATTAAATCCCATGCAGTACTGTGGAGGTCACACACATGGTCCTATCAAACTCACGCGGTAGGGTTCCTTCTATACCCTTCTTCCTGTCCCGATCTCAGTCAAGATAACTGGTTTTATAGTAGCTTTTGAGGATTTCAAAGTGATTTAGAAAATCAAGTCCTTTGAGGTAGAGGAGCATTCATGTTCTGCACATAAATAAAAGGGGAAAGCAGAAAAGCTGCTCTTTGTTAAAGCTTATTTTGGCAAATCCATGAAGAAAATGAAGGACTCGCAAGTCCATCTACCAATATAGTTAGAAAAATTTCAAGGGAACCTGCTTCCATGAGATTTCAGACCTGGTGAATGTTGGAAGGACGTCCTGACCTTGCAGAGGCTTCCTGAAAACAAACATTAGAAAGTTTTGAGGTCTTTATGCTCCTACAACACTGGTTAAGGGAAGGTGGTAAGAATAATAACTAAACATTCATGTAATCTTTGTTATTTTTGGTACTTATGCTAATTGCAAATGGTTACAGTCAACACCCATGGGTAGCAAACCTTGCTGCTGGTTTGATTCTCTGGTAATTTTGCAAGTGGTTAATAGCAGATTATGAATTTTGGCACCTGACTATGCTATTTAAGGGTGGGATTTCAAAAGCTTCCAGTGGAATTCAGAGCACAGATCCCTCCATTCCTCCCTAGCAAATAGACATTTTATTCTTTACAGTGGATTTATCATTATTGCAGTTTTGGCAAGGATGTATCAGAAAATTTTGTTTAATGCCATTCCTCAGCATTCCATTACTTAAAAGGCATGGGCAGTTTTGTTCTTCTCCCTTCCTTTTTAGACAGCACATCCAATAGGTGATTTTTAAAAGTGCAGTTAAACATGCAGTATTGTGTATGCCTTTTGCACTGTGTCGATAGTGAGATGGTCTTTTTTTGGAGACCATCGATATTTTGCTAAAGCTGTGTGTGTGTATGTATGCATGTGCATTGGCCACCAGTCCTGCTCCACAGTTGATGCCTCCTGCTATGACCAGGAGGAACTAACAAGACAGAAGAAGAACCAGTCTGAAAGTCGGTTTCAACCTTATAATGGGGGCAGAAAGTTTCACCAGTTTGTCATGGGCAAATGTTTCTGCCGTTAGTGGGGTTCATGGAATGGTCTAAGTTGGAAGGGACCTTTCAGATCATTGAGTCCAACCATTAATCTAACCATTACTAAACCGTGTCCCTGAGCACCATGTCTATCTTCTAAGTAACTCCAGGGATGGTGATTCCATCACTTCCCTGGGCAGCCTGTTCCAGTGTTTGATAACCCTTTCGATGAAGAATTTTTTTCCAAATATCCTGCTTAAGCCTCCCCATTCCTTGAGGTTGGGTTTATTTTCCTCTTTACCAGCCCCATTTTCCCCAAATACTGCCCCATTTCACCTCTTAGAGATTGCCCAGAAAGTTTGATATGGCACATTTGGGTTGAAACTGGAGCTTTCTGGTTTGTGAACTGGCTCAAAGAGACAACTGCAGCCCCGTTCCCAGTGTCCAGCAGGGGCAATGGGTGGATGGCAGAGCTGGCACCTCCTGTGGGCATAATGTCAGTGCAGCCCCAGCAGGGCAGAAACAGAGGGGGTTAAATCTTCTGCTGATCTGTGTCAGGGTGGAGGCAGGGCTGTGCTAGGCCACCCGCAGGTGGTCCTGCTTCCCCTTGCTCCTCGCCTATGGGGTTCCAGGCTTCTCCACCAAATTGCATCCCTACCCTGTAAGCATCAGTGCTCGGCTTCCATGTGCACTTTGGGGGTGCCTTTTCTGAGTTCAGTGATATTTAAGCATGTCCTTAAAGTTGAATTTGAGCACAAGAGTTGGGCTGAATGGGGATGTCAATATAAGAAATAAATGCTATAATGTTATGCCTGATTTTGCTCTTTGCCTTTGTAATTTTGTAGAGTTGCTTGGGTGTTTCCTTCCTACGTGCTGGGAATGCAGTAAATAAACGGAGAGTATAAAAGAGGGCTCTGTTAGCATCATGCCAGAAGTCCAGTCAAATAGTCGAGGAGAAGTTGGAAAGAGTTTGAGAGAGATTAATGTCTGTAAATGACTAGGTTTTTATGTAGCAATATACATATTTAATTTATGCTTGCAGCGACAGCAGTTGCATATGCAAAAGCAGGCGTGCAATTACATGTGCACTTCTGCTCGGGATTCCAGGCCTTAAGAAAGAAGCGATTATCATCATAGATGAGTTATACTGTAACGGCTCTTCATGTTGGATAAGGAGCATCTGTACGCCATATTATGCACATGTGAAACTATTTTTATTATATTCACTTGATTTCCATGGGAGATTGCATAGTAACCATTTGCAATTAATGGCTGCATAGAAACTTGTCTTGCAAAGGGTTCCACATTTATGTACGTGGCTCTTGATACCCAGAGCGTACCTAGATGGTTGACATTTAGATGCGTACAGTTAGTATTTTTACAATGAAAAACCCAGTTGGTTTTCCACAGAGGAGATGTCCCCATGAGATTTTCATTGTAATTACAAACATGCAGCTTGCCAATTATTCTATTCGGGTATGTTTCTTAATGAATAACAAATCTGTTTTGATAAGAGTTAGTCCTCTGCTCATTGATTATGAGAGAATGATTAGAGGTGAAGGATGTGAAGGGGCTTTTGCAATTGCCAGTGTGACATTTCTGCTTTTCTTTATTTATTTATCTATTTTGAACAGTGATTTCCTCTTTGGTTTCTCCCCATGATAGAACTCTTCACTTTTCACAGGATGTAATTTCCTCGCTTTCCTGGTTCTTCTAAGGCTTAGGGGAGTATGGTTCAGCAGTTCAACTGCTATATTGAGCTACCTCCTTAAGAAAAGAGATGCACAAGACCTTGCCTCAGAAGCAGTGGAGAATTTAAACTTCTTTTTTTTTCCCAAGCTCATCCTTTAACTTTGTTATTTATTGTTATCCATAAGTCTTTTATGACTTTCGCTGAATTCTTGTCCACACTAATTTCTTACAGCAAAGGGTTTCCCTGAGGAGCAATGTGTCAAAATCTCTTACTTTTGCAAGAGGTAGTAAGCACTGCATTACAGCTGACCGTCTTGATTTCCAGTTGAGACTTCATTTGAACAGCCACTTTTGCTTCTGACTGTGCTTTTTCCGAGGCTCACACTTTCCAATTTTCAAATTGCCTCTGTCACAACCAGGAATATTTCTAACTTAAAAAAAAAACCAAAACAACAAAAACAACCAAAAAAAACCCAAACACCCCCCCCCAAACAATTCACGAGGGAGAGTGCATGGGTGAGCTGCTCTTCATGGTTTTCATTCTTTGCAAGACAATAGCAGGATAAAGAAATTACACGGGGAGAGATGGATTCTACATAATTATGTTGATTCAGTACACAGAGATATGCCAAGCCTTGCCACAGAGGTACTGCTGCTCTGTTTAATGTGGCTTTTACATAGGGCAAAGGGAGCCCTGTGAGTACCACAACAGGCTTTCAAAGTCTTTAAGGGCTGTTCCAGTAGACAACCAGTCCCCTTCCACAAGAAGTGCTCTGGGAGAAGTGGGGAGGAGAGGAGGATGCAGAAGACTGGAAAGAAAATTAGTGTACATTAACAGAGTGTGAGATTTTTTGGTACAAAGTTAAAGGCTATTTTTGGCACTGGTAAAGTAAATGTTCATCTGTGAGTTTTGTTAACTGAATATTTAAACTGTAGGGGTAGTCTAATGTTGATTTATATCTCCTTGGTGGGGCTTTTCCCATTCTTTTTTAGGCTCTAGGTTTAATAATAGTAATGTTCCCGTCATATATTTTAGATAATGGTCATCATATTTTACTCTCTCCGTAGGGACACCGTGAAAATTAATTAGCTAGTGTTTATCAAGGAGGACGCTTCTATCCCCTTACTCTGACTAATTAGTCTCTGAAACCCGTATTGATTTAGCAGGAGTGTTCCCAGTATAGGATGATGCTATCCAGGGAGAAGACCATCCAAGTCTAGCCAGAAGTGCCTTTGGGATGACACATGCTGCTGGTTTCCCAGCCAGCTCTGGGGAGTATATTGACAAATATCTGATATTTGAATGTATCACCTTCCCTTCTCCAGGCTCTGCAGGATGCATTTATTGACACTGACTACCACTCTCCGTGGCTTGTCAGACCAAATAAAACATGACTGGAGGAGGAAATCCTCAGGTTTCAGGGTCTGAATGTTGGGGAAGGTATTATCTACTGTAGTTTAATATATGTATAAGTGCGTGTGTTTGTGTGCACAGATAATGTTTGTACATGTTAGATCAGGAGAAATGTACTCCAATATGTATATTTTTTCCTGATCTGACAAGTACAAACTTCATCTGGTGGTAAACGCACCAGTTTGTAATTGCATTTAATAAGGGGATGGCCTGGAGCCAGGCACCCAGAGATCCCAGCACAGCTGGGTTTGGGAACGAAGCAGATCTCAGTCAGGGCTCTGCAGTGTGGACTCATCCCTTCCCTGTACTCCATCCCGGTGAGGGCTCTGCCACCCGCTGTGGGTGACAGATAACGACAGCTCCAACTAGATTTTCCAACCAGAGAAACTGGGATTTCAGGCAAAAACTGGGCCAGAAGAATGTGAGCTGAGAGGAGAAATCCAATGACTAAGCAACCACCAGGTAATACAGTTCCCTGAGCTTACCCGTTGTTCAGATAGCAGCAGCAGTTAAACCTCAGCAGCCTGGATTGCAAAACCCTCTCCAGCCCTGTGCAGAATTAGCCTGTCCCGAGACCAAACTGCCACGTTTCATCTTGCTACCTGAACCAAAAGCAGCTCACCCGGGCCACCTCACAGCTCTTGGTGCAGTTGCACAGCCCCTCTGAGCAAAGGAGGTCAGTGATGCATTTACACTAAGGGGATGGAGAACAGACACAATCAGTGGTGTAGAGAGCAGGCTGATAGCCCAGGTCACCCCTAGTTTCATGGTTTGCAGCACTCCAGGACCACGGTGCAGCCCTGAGAGCGTATGGAACAAGCAGACCAGCTCCTCCACCTGGCTTCAGAAGTTTCATATCTCATCCCTTGCCTACCGCCAGCCTCTGAACTGAAGGAAAGTTTATTCCAGGCCCCAGGTATAAAGCAAAGTGTAGGCATTTCTGCCTGCTATGACTCAGAGGCAAAGTAGCAGCTTTGGTCTGGCGGAGGTGGAGCTGGGTATATATTGCAGCCCAAGCATAATAAAGGTCTGGAGGCTATAAGTGGGGAAAACCATTCAGAGTCCTGACTTGGCAAAGCTCTTTAAAAAAAAAAAAAAAAAAAAGCTCTTTGCCCCAAGCCAGAGAGCCTCCCAAATCTCAGTTGGTTCCCAGAATTCAGACACCAGTGTTCCTACAAGAAATGAACACACACAGTTCGTTTTAATAAGGATTGAATTGGCAGCTGCATGGAGTATTAGTTTCAAGAACATAATAGATGTGGTAGAGGGAATCTTTAAGCTGCTAAAAGTGATTACAGGGATGTCCTGTCACTCCTTGAGTCCTTTTCCTTTGGCTTCTTCCAAATAGTCATGCAGCAGGAATGTATCATCTGGGGGAGGTGAAGACGTGAATGTCCTTTCAATGGGACAGTGCTGCTCTTGAGGTTTTTGCTGCTTCCTAGATTGCATTAAGGGTTGCACTTTGCTGCAGCTTTTAGAGATGCCTTTGTTTTTGTAGGCCTTTCCCATAACTGCTCCACGAGTCCAAATGTAGCCTGAGTGTTGTGACCTGACAGCACAGTATGTATTTTTTGTGCGACTCTTGCAATGTTGCCTTATTTAACAGTAATGTGGCATCACCTCAGCTTAGTAGAGTCAAGGGTCAGATATTTTGATGACTCAATTGTGGCAGGACAGCACTGCTCACCGTTATGAAAGTAAGTTTCTCCCTGCAGAAACTCAGAGTGTGTGTGTGTATATATACATTTTCATGGTTTATTTTCCTTTCAGTAGCCTGAAACCTCTGTGGATCCCTGGCTAGATGGCAGGGAAAGCATAGATGTGACTCTATTCTAAATTTATTTGGGACTTAATGGCTTTGCCTGATGGAGCAAGAGGTATGTTGTAGCAGAAAGGTTTTAGATAGTATTTCTGTGCAGCTGAGCGCAGAAGCTTCACTGAAACCACATAAACCCGGTTTGGGGCATGCTGGTAGTGGTGTACAGACAAGCAAAGCAAAGCTGGGACAGGTTTAGGTCATGCCATTGGAGGAAGAACCTGGAAACTCTGAGTTTCAGCCTCTTTGGCAGTGTGGAAGAGAAGAAACTAAAGTTTCTGGTTGTCCCTATTTGGCCACTATGCATGACTACTCGTATTGTACTGCTGCAGCAAAGTGTCTTCATCAGAGGTGGTCCCCTACGTAGCCTGGATAAACCACTGAGGATTAAACCACAACAAAATATCCTCGTCACTAAGTCTGCAGATCTGGAGGGGAAAGAAATGAGGGATAGAAACAATGGCTGTTTTTTGCTGGTTGCCAAGATTTATAATGATGATTACGATGATGATGAGTAGCTGAAGGAATGTTGCTCACATTGTAAACCACTGATCTCCTGACGCTCATCAGCAGAATTTCAGCTCTCAGATGTTTTTAGCGCTGGGGTGTTTTCTATCCTCCTCCAAGGGGTTTATTCAATACAGCTGCAGCGAAACCCCCAGCATGGTGGCTTCCAGCTGCAGAGCCTGCTAGCCCCCTCCCCGGGCTCCCCCTCGCGCGGCTGCCGTGCTGAGAGCCCAGCACGGGGAGGAGGAGGAGGAGTACAAGCGGCAGATGTCACCATGCGACATATCTTGTTTATCTTTTATTTATTGCAAGTGTTTATACAGGGCAGGTCTCTCTGCTCCCTGCTCACAACTCCGCACCAGCGGCGGCTGCCTCTTGCCAGGCAGAGGCAGGAGGAAGGCGAGGGGAAGGGGCATGAATAATGCAGCGCAACATATTTATCAACATTGTCAAGTTGAGCCTCAGATCAAGTTTCGTGGGTAAAGAAGGGGCTTTGAATTCCTGCCGTACGAAACATTAAGATTCAGATAACTTGATTTTGTAAAATAAGTGAGTCCGAGAGGCTGAAACCTGGGAACTCTGTGTACAAAATGTAGCTTTGTGGGGGTTTTTTTGTTCCTTTTTTTTTTTTTTCTTTTTTCCCCTCCTTGTGTCACCAGTGGGGGATTTGAGCGGGGGGAGCTTGCCTGAAAAAGATTAGTTGGCCATGAACACACTTCTCTTCTTCCTCCGCTGCGCGTCTCTCCCACGCTGCGGGACTGCCACCCCGTGCGTGGAAGTGTTGCTTCTGTGCCTCCCCAATCCTCATGCAATTTCTGGCACTTCTTTGATGTGCGCCGTCATTTGTAATGGGCAAGGCAAAAGTAATAAATAATTCCAAGTCAGTAAGCCCGGGCAGTCGGACGGATGGTATTTCAACTACTTAAAGCTTTTACCCGCTCTCGTGAGCCCCAGCCCCGATGGGGCCAGGCAGCGAGCTGTGTGCCGTTTGGGCACTCCTCAGAAACATTGAAGCTGTGTTTGATGGTGGATTTGGACACTGCTGAGCTCTGTAGCATCCCCTGAACATCACTCCTACCTCTCTCAGCACCAGGGAGCAGAGCTCGGCAGAGATGAGCCATGGCAGAGTAAGTCTTCCCAGGCTGATCCACTGTTTTCCCTTTCTTCCCCAGCTTTGTTCTGTCCTTTCCCTATCACAGGCTGTGGTGCAGCCATCGCTCCTGGTGTTGTCTGCATGTCAGTGGTTGTCCAACTTCATCACTGGTATATGTGGGGCAGTTCATGGGGATGGCCATCATGCTCCGGCAGTGATGGAGCAGCTCTGCCTGCCGTCCCCGAGCTTCCCACGCTGCCCTTATCGGCTGCAGGAACAGCACAAACTGCTCAGGCTGAAAGAAAAGTGATTTATTTATCTATGTATCTATCTATCTGTCTGTCTGTCTATTTATTTATAGCACTGGACTAGGACTTGAGAGAGACGGTCTATCACAAACTACTCCAGTTGTTTCGAACAAGGCATTAGGGCTGGGCTTTTCTTAAAGCACGTGGCAATGGTTCAACTCTTCTGCTCTTTGAAAAAAAAATTGACAGTAAGTCCTGAATAACATCAAGGGGTGGGGAGGAAAGAAGCAAAGTGCAAGTTAAATTAGCACTGAGGACTTCAGAAACCCCCACCCTTCGCGTTCCTATTTTCGTCTCTGTGCAATGGGAGTGACGTTTCCTTACAGTGCAAAGCGCCCTGAAAATTAGACCACCAATAGCTGCAGTGGCTTTGCAATGCTAAGGACATACATAACTTATTTCAGCAAAAATTCAGGATATTTTTGTATATAAAAGTGCTTACATAATCTGTTTTTAACAGGAGCTGCTCGTAACCTAGACAGCCTGTGAGGTTTGGGTCCTTGACACCAACGTCCCTATGCCCCATCTCTTTGATGTTGAGCCTTGGTTTGTCCCCTGGGTTCGGGGGAGGCAGGTGCTGGTCCTGGGCTCTGAGGTTAGGAACTCATCCAACTCAGCCTCTTGCCCACAGGTAGTCCTTCATTAAGGCATAATTCAGGT
Organism: Calidris pugnax; assembly: GCF_001431845.1. Lineage (NCBI taxonomy): Eukaryota > Metazoa > Chordata > Aves > Charadriiformes > Scolopacidae > Calidris > Calidris pugnax. The sequence continues at coordinate 4,862,198 of NW_015090770.1, read as the reverse complement.
GACATTTATTTACAGATATCACTTTTCACTGCAAATAGTAAAGCTAGGTAGAAGCCAGGCTGGCCCTTCTGTGGTATGTGATACTGGTTTATAGCCCCTGGTTTTTAAATGTCTGTGCAAGAACAACCTCTGTGTGTGTGTGAAATTAAAATGGCATTGTTACCCGGCCTGCATTTTAAGTGCCTAACCTCTCCATTTTGAAGACATCCTTGTGCTTTGTGGGAAAGCTCATACTCCTTGAATCTTTTTTTTTTTTTTTTTTTTTAAGGGAGGGGGGAGAAGTCCACAGGGAGTTTCGTGGGCAGTTCACACTGTCAACTCAGCATTTTTGCACACTCGAAAAACATAAGTCTTTGCAGTCAAAAAAAAAAAAAAGCCCCTGAAGAGATGATCTTAATTCTTAGCAATTTTTTTTTTATATAAAAGTGAAGGGTCTGGGCTTGGGTTTTTTTTTAATTCAAACAAATAAATATTTTTCAGAGAGCAAACATAATTTCACTCTGTCTACAGCACTCAAGGGAGAGGGGAAAAAAGACTACTTGACCCCAGGACAACATGATGCTTTTTTTTTCTGTTGTCTGGTTGTGGTGCAGGAATGTGCAATTTGCAATCGGAACTGGCAGACGCGCAACTTTTGTTTGTAAAACTGACTTCATTATTCCTGCTGTAGGGGTGGGCTGGCCGAAGATTTTTGGGATGCTGACAGTTTCTGGCCTTCCTGTTGAATCATCCGTATATTTGGCCTGGACTGAACGAGCAGTAGCGTCGCTAAGTTCGGATCCAGGTCCTTGGGAATGAGGGAGCAGCTGGTGTGTTTTAACCATAGCTTTTTAGCACTAGTTCTCATTATCTCAGCGTTGTCATGATTTTACTCCACCCCGTCCCCTGGCTTTATTTTGTCATCTGCTGAGGCTACAGGCTCTTTGGACCAGGGTCGTCCCCTCACATCGCATGCAAAGAGTGGGGCAGAGATAGTTTTTAGTGGAGCTTTAGATAGCACTATCACATTACAAATAACTATGATCTAATGTTATATATCACCCTAGAGCTAAAAATCCCAGCCGCCCACCAGTACTTAGCTATATTTTACTTCTGATGGCTTGTGCGGCGCTGCACCTCCTGCTTGTATCGCTCTAATGACTGTCTTCCCCTATTTACCTTCTCAGAAGTCTGCCCTAGTCTGAAGCGATTCCCTTAAGGTTAAGACAAAGGCTCTGGGGACAAAAATGATGTGTGATTTTGTAATTAAAGCCTGTATTAATATATGCGAGAGAGTCTGAGCAGCCCAAACTTTTGCACTTCTTTTGGAGCTCTTGAATCAATTTTCTCATTTGTCTAGTAAGACAAAACATTTTTTTTCCTCATTTTCCAAAGTGAAATTTCTTTGTTTTCTTAATAGAAAGCCCCAGTTCCTCTATGCCCAAATATGATATTTCTGTTTCCTTTGCAACCACCCGTGGGGTTTGAACCACAGACCTACAGCACTGTAACAGAGGTCTACATCGTGTGTGAATTAAAGGGATTAAAACCAAAGTTAGACAGAAGGGGAAAGCAGCAGCTCAGGGCCAGATGTTGGAAATGGGGGTTTGATGCAGGGACACATCACTCCGTGACGATCCCCGGCTGATCATGCTGTCTCCAGGGGTCACCTCGTGCATCCCCCTGTGGGTGATCAGACCGCCAACCATCCCCGTTTGTTGCCTGTCCCCTTCCACGTCTCAGCTGGACACTTTCCCTTCCCAATGCTACTGGACTGGTTCCCTTCTCATCTCTCCCTCTCTGCTGTTATTTATCCCTCTAATTGTATAAAATATTTTGGGCTGTAGTTTCTATGAAAGATGCTACGCAGAATAAAGTTGGTGCTGTATATACGAAATTGTGATCTGTAATTTGTATTTCCTCCACTGTATGACTCAAGATCATTAAATAAGGATGTGGTTGGATGCAGTTATTAATATCAAGTAGACAATGACATTTGTTTTCACTGTTTCCTTTTTTTGATCCCTCTTTATTACTTCTCATCTTGCTTGGAAACAGAGAAAGTTTGATTTGTGGCTTTGTGAGCATCATAGCAGCGGGTCAGAGAGGCAGGAGATGGAAAGGAGGTCAGGAGGCATGATTTGAGCGTCTGTGACACAAAGTGACCAGCAGACTCTCCCCAGGGAGAGTTTGGTGTCTGCGAATCTCATTAGGTTGTTTATTTTATCTTACCTTCCTAGTATTTGATTTTTGGTAACACTTAGAAATCTTGCACTTCTGAATCGTGTTGGCCTGGGATCTGAAGCACTGAACACCTCATTACTATGGCAAAGCTCAGCTCCTTTGTGTCTCATGACACTCATACAACTTGATGACCTGGGTGGTGGCCCTACCAAGGCCTCTGATCCTACCTTTTTGTTAGTATAGAGAGAGAGAAAAAAAAGAAAAGGCATTAAAATTAAAGTCTCATGACTGTAATGAAAAGGTTATTTCCCCTTCTCTCGTAAGTTAAGTTCTATGCAATTGCAGCTCACTTTGTCCTGTCCATCTCGTAGTCTCATTAGCTGCTGGGCCACAGAGGAATTGAGGAGAGAGAGTTGGGGGTTTTATCTGCATGCCATTCCAGCATGGAGGATTCAGTGAGACGATGGCTTGTCATTTTTTATTAATGAGTTGGAGCCTGATTCATTATAGATGTGTAGAATGAGCTCGGTGTGGCTGCAGGGGGAGGGGAGGGACTCTGCCAATGAAGAGGTACTTCCACCATGGGTCTTCTCCTGCTTAGTCTAAGCAAACTGGCTTACCAGCACAGCTTGCCAGTGTGCTACGGGGCAGCTGAGTTAGTGTGTGGCTCCAGGTTCCCGCTGCCCCAGCCCGTGTGTTTCAGCGTATGACAAATAGCCCCAGAGGAGAAATGAGTATTTAGCGATGCTCAACAATTAGACATTACAAAGAGGTTTCTAAGGGACCATCCCCTAGGGTCTGGCTGGCTGGCAGGTTGGTGGCTGGGAAAAAGGCTTCCAGATTTTCTGTTTGAGGGGGTAGATTGCCGTGGTGGAGAAAACCGTGTTCTTGCCAAGAGAAGCAAACAGCTGCGTGTCTTTCAGTCCTTCCTTGCATGCTGGTGGCATGAATCATACATATGTGTGATGTGTATATACAGATACACATACATACACATATATATGTAAAACAAAATATATTTTAAATATATATATTTATAAAATGCCATGTGGTCAGAAAAAAACATTTTTGTTCAGAAGGAGGTGTGTGAAGTACTGAGGAGGTTGAGGGCAGGTGATTCTCTTGCCCCTGGCAAATCCAAATGGCCTCAAGCAGAGGTGGACAGTGACACTTTGGGGAACCCCCAGCCACGCCACCACAGGAACCCCCTCTTGGCAGGTGCAGGCAGAGGCAGTGCTATCTGCTGTGGCCACTGCCCCTTGGCCAGCAGCTCCCAGATCTGGTGGCCCCACTAGCAGGCTGTGCCAGCAGTGTACCTCTCCCTCATGGACCACACATGCCTACATGAGATGCTTCCTTGAGGGGAGGAATTTTGATAGTGAGAGCTCTTGAGTGTTAAAAGACAGAATTAAATACTTAAAGAGTATTCAAACCTAGATAAAAGAGTATTTAAGCCACCTTAAAAAGCCCAGCCCAGGCTCTTTTCCTTGCACAAACTTGAATTCTATTTTTGGTGCCTCTGTGTTTCTGGCTATTGCTACAAGAAGCCCTGAAAGGCTGCGAGAGGGGATCCTCTCTTACACTTTTTGTGCTATTTCTATGGCCAAAGAAGTGCAAATAAATATCTCAACTTTTGGAAGTGTCTGTGACAATAACCTGGCTTTTCGGAGAGTCACCAAGTTGCAGCTGGAGGCAGAGCGGGCCTCGTTTAGCTTGTCTGTTGTATTATGCTTATTGTGTGTTTAAATTTGTAAGCTCTTTGCTCTTCAGTGAGATAGGTAACCATTCAGCATTAATCTCGGTGCAGACTGTCAGAAAGAGATATGCCGTTGGAGTTGTCTCTCGTGTTCTTCTTAATCTAAAGCGAAGGTCATTCAGATTCAAGTTATCTGGCTGCTCTTTGTACACAGAAAAGTGGAAATTCTGCATGTTTGGTGGTGATCTCCCACTGGGAAGATGTGGTATGTACCCTTGTGCCAAGCTGGTGTACCAACCGGTGCACAAGTTTCTTATTTACATCAAACCACCAACTGAGAGCAATTAAGGAGGTGTTGTTGAGCATCTTAGAGAATTGTTAATCTAATAGCTCTTGTTGAATACGGGAAATTTTTCCTGCTTTGCACTTACACTTAAACTTAGATAAATTCTGGCTGAGGTTATGTTCTGGAGACCCGCAGAGGACAGAACATGCTGTTTTCCAGTATTGTTATTTATAAACGTGCAGCGTGGTTCAAATGTTTTAAAGGTAGCTGCACAACTAGGTACACACAGAAATAAAGATATGCTGCTCCTGTTGTCAGTGAGAGCTTTCTTTTCCAATATTTTTTCAGGCCCCCAAGTCTTCTCAAATGGTTGGGTGTACTATGTAGAAACTAAAATACAAACTCCAGGCGCTGTTTGTTATTCTCTGCTTGCAAGGAAAATAAAAGATCAAACTGTCCTTGCAGTAAAAGTGCAGGCTTGAAAGGGTTAATGCAACAAACAGACCTAAAGGAATCTTTTCCCCTTGTAAAATATGCAGCCGGCGTGACAGCAGTATTCCCAGAGTCAAGTTATCTTTTACATTAGTGAATGTTGTTCCTAAAGCTTTAGCTGGGGTAATAAATGATTCATGGTAACCACACCTTTGTGCACAGCCGTCCACTTGATGTTCAGTCCATACGCGACTTCAAGAAGCCTTGTGCAGGAGCTCTACGGCTCCAGTTCAGCAGCTTTCTCCCAGTAACTGTGACAGGGTGAAAGGCATTTGAGTAACAAATGGTAAGTCGAAGGGAAAGGTTTCTCTTCTGCCTCTTAAAGTGTAAATTAGCAGTGTGTGTTTGTGCTTTCTGTGCAACCCAAGTTTGATGCACGCTCCTGAGAGTCTGGATGTGGAGAGGAGACTGAGGAGGAGGCGGCTGAGTCTATTCTCTTCGGAAAAGAAGAAAATAGGAAAGGAACTTTAAAAGTTGTGCGTGTCAGTTCTCCAAGCGCTTCCCCAACATGCAACTAATGAGACCTCCCAGTACATCTGTACTGCCAGGGAGCAAGGGAGACAGACCCCCTTGCAGAGGAGCTCCAAGTTAGATGGCATTCAGAGTTGGGCTGGAGAGCAGGTCTTCCACTCCCTGACCTTCTGCTTATGCTGTTAAATGTCCACTAAGAGACTGAGCTCCTTCCAGACTATTCTGTGCCCAAAATGCAGCTGTAGAATGAGGCTCCTTTTTCTGGGAGAAAGGTGGGAGCTCAGCTCTGGATTTTGGAAGGGCAAGGCTCAGTCCCTGCTGCCTCCACAGTTTGTCCCACTGGGTTAGTCATTTGACAGTTAGTATGTCACTTGATATGACATGTTAGATATGTTAACTTGACCTGAACTAAAGCACAATACATGGTCTATGCTAAACTGGTTAAGCCACTGGCATAATTAGAGATGCTCATCCAGAGGGTTCTTAATCTGATCTGGAGGACAGATTGTAAAATGGTTGGGAAAATTGCTTTTGAAAGACTCTTTCCGCAGATCTACAGGAACTCATACACAAAAAGTGTAACTTCTTGTGAGAGATGAAGCCTATCGTTATTCTCTCTGGTTGCATTTGTAGGTCATACAGGTCAAGAACCAGGGCAGGACACATTCTCAGGCCCTGCAGGCCAGTTTAACAGGAGTGCTCATGTCTGCACAGCTACACTGCCTTCATCCCCAGAGCAAAGTGGTCTTGTCTGCACCATGTATAGGGCACAGCCCCAGGAACAGCTCTTCAGTACTTCCTGGGCAGAGGGAGGTTGCTCTCAGTTAAACAGAGTACCTTGATACTTCCCTGGTGGGACTTACGGCCCTGCTGATGACTAAGAGGATAACTGCTAGATTTTGACTAAAACTAAAACTAAAAATAGGTTTGCCCAACCAGTAGGACTTGTGCAAGATTAAAAAGATCTAGAAAAGAGTCTTCCATTTGGGACAAACAAGGTAGGCACAAGGTTTGACCCAATTAGAGAATGGACACTGCTAACAGGCCATTATGTCAGGACCTTGAATGGTGATTTATAACACTCATTGTGTTCTGAGGATTGGGTGGAGAGAGGAGCCTATCTAAAAGTAGGCTTGGACTAGCCTGAGAAGTTTCTCAGGAGTTTAGAGAGGAGCCCAGAACTAAGTAGGACAGCAGACATCCAGGAGTGACAAATAATAATGAAGGGAATTGGCCCAGTTCATTCAGTTTTCTCCACAAAATCATGTGGGGGAGGTTTTTGGTTTTCATCTTGAATCGACTTCCAAACGGATCGTCCTTATGTCATTCCCCTTGTGACTATCCCCCGTGTGAGCATGAAACATTGCGCCAAGCGTTTCGCTGACTTTCCCAGAGTCTGGTTTCCGAGTGCCACAGCTCTCTGGAGCTGCAAGCATAATGTATTGGAGACCTGCGTTTTATGTATCTCTCTCTCCAGCAGTTTATGAATAGTAAGCACAGTGGGTTTTACAAGGACAGGTATGGAATAGTCTCCATTGCATTTGAGCAGAAAGTACAGCATACAATTGACATAGCTCAGTCTTGGGTGTTTGTTGGTTTAAAACAAAAAACGATTTCCAACAATTGAGGGTTTTTTCTTACCAGACCAATCACAAACTTTTGAAGCATGAAATGAATTTCACTGGTCCTTGCCAATAAGCTTCTTTCTCTGATATTGGTTTTTATGAAATGGCTATAATCTTTGCAGGTAATGAATGAAAGCTACACTATGAAGTCCCACCTAACATTCTTCTTCTTGATTTATGGTGTATTGGTTAAAATAGTAAACTGATAATGATCACAAAATAACGATAAATCACTATGGGCTGATGTATCAGAAACAATAGAAAATGTTCTGGAGGAAGAAACTTGGAGCCAGTCTGGGAACAGCTGGGTGTTCTGCAGATATGAAAGATACCAGGGAATCCACAAAAATACAAATTAAAAGACTCTCTCCTTTTGTTTCTGTCAAGATTGGGCTGTTCTTGCTTCTGTATGAAATAAATTCAAGACATTTCTGATGAATTAAGGTTCCCACACCCCCCAGTGTATCAAATCTAATTACAAAGTGCTGGTGGAAATCCATCCAGGCCAAAATCCTGGCTGGATCTGAATTTTAGATCTGGATGTGATCATCCCATTTTGTACAATTCTGCAGAAGACGGGTATGTAGATCTTAGTCCTGCCAAAAAATTACCCTTGTGGATAAATGTATGCGTATGGGTAACTTTCTAAAGGTAAAGCAAAGTAATGTTGTTATCTTGTATTGCTTCAGCTTCTAGATGATGCACTTTTTCTCTTTGCTGTCCATCAGATGTGCTTTCAGACTGTCCATATTTTTTTGTTGGGGTCATATAATCGTAATGTATTCTGGCTCAGATGTGCTTTGGGTAACAATATGCCAATAGATGAAAGAAAAGATGGAGCAAAATGACCCCCGCCTAAATGTAGTTTGAAGAGACCATGATGCCTCCAGAGAACCAAAAAGTTATCTGATCTTTTGGGGACTTGACCAGTCTGATCTTCCTAGAAAGGTTTTGGGTTAAATCCTCCCTCTTGTCTTGTCTTCGTAATGGAAACTTTCTTTGGACTTGGTGCTAATCATACCAATGAGCCAGCTCTGATTGGTACTAGCTTGCAAAAGGCCTCTTTTGTTCTTGTTAGAGTATCTAACCTCTAAATCTATTTAATACCCTTTCCCTGGTTGTCCATCATTATGACACATGATTTTCCAAAGGATTTACTATTAGTTAGCAGCACAGGGCTTTCTCCCTGGGGTAGCAGCTACTTGCAGTGAAGAAAATGCATGTTCAATGTAGCAATTTGTCTTTTTTTATATATTTATTATAAGAGTAAATGAGTTATTGTGGGGGACTTCAATATTATTGCAAATTAGGTGCTACAAGCCAAGCCGTGCACATTTGTTATGTTTCCAGGCATACACAGCATGCATAGCAGTTCAAAAATCAGCAGTCATATTATATCTAGGCCTTTTCCTGGGCAGCTGCTACTTTGCAGGTATTTTTGTAGTGTGACTGTTCCATAACTCTGCTTACTTCAAATGAGGGGAGGGGGGAATCTGTCACAAAAGTGATTGCTATAAAAAAGGTTTTGATGAGCATGAAGGCATGAATTATAAAATCTCCCAAGATTTAGTTTCCAAAGTAGGCATGGGCTAATGAATATACAGAGAGCATTGCTTGTCGTATATTCCTTCTATAATAGTAATTTATGAACTGTGTTGTTTTTTTTCACTTGCACCTCTCTGGATGTACTTGCAGGCTGGAAACTTATCGAAATTATATATTGCTCCTTTATTCAGAAAAGTACAGAATCAAGCAAAGCACACAGAACTGAATCCTACCCGACCTCTGTTTCAACAAGGGGCTTAAATTAACTGTGGAACTTTAAATCAGAAGAAAAAGTCAAATGCTTTGGTTTCAGCAGTTTGCCAAAGCTGGGGTATCTGTGCTGGGGATGGAGAGGAGGGAATTCTGCCACAGGTCAAGCTTCTGAGTTTCTGGTTTAGGGAAAACCAGATTCTCACCAGAAAAATCTCTTTTAACATAATTTCATCTTACAGGGATGCAGAAATGGACAACTAGGCAAGAGACCCTTGCTCAGATCCTCTGCTTCCTAAATCAAGCCCTTTTCTCTTTCTTAGTCATCAACCTAATCCTGGATTTAGAGACTAATCTGGATTCAAACTCTGTTTCTTTTGATGTTCCTGCGGGACAGGTGGTGTCTGGTGGGAGGGGAGAATATCCTGTGTACAAAACAGTAAGGAGTAAAATTCTGAAAAGTCTCCTTGCCTCCATCAGCTTTCAGAATGGAGGAATAGATAAGAAGGTGGAACCCTCCTGCATCTCTTCCCTTCTACTTTTCCTTTTTTTTTTTTCCAAGAAGAGAGAGCCCATGTGTCATGTTTCATGTAATACTGGTTGTATTCATCATAGGTGACCTGGATCATTTGTACTCGTGGTTTATAGTCTCTTGACATGCATTGTTTTTTCTAGTTTGAAATATAGCACATTAATGAGGTATGTATCTGTTCAGATGTATGCAGTCAGCTCATGAAAGATGCTTTGGTAGCACTTTGACTAGTTTGTCAACAGCTAGCATTGTGGCAGCTGCAGAGAAAAAAAGATCCCAAATTCGTACAAGGGACTAAGGAAATCTGACATTAAACTTTGGGGAGCCATGTATATGCATGCTGGAGCTCACTATAACCTCCCTAATCCAAGCTCCAATGAAGTAGCTATCAGTTTACAATTAATGCACGTCCACTTTGATGGGGTTCTGTTCCCTCTTTGCTGGGAGTGAACTGCAACTGGTGTAGCTGACAGCCTGAGAAGGTACAACCCTGCTGGAAAATAACACCATGCTCACAGCAGTGCATGTTGGACAGTCAGGATTGGTATGTTTGGTGAGATGCTGAAGGCGTGGTGGGACAGCCTGGGGAGCTGCTGCCTGGGCTGCTGCTGCAGCTGGACCAGGTTGTGACCTCCAGCATGGGAGATTCATGTTAACCTTTGGTCTTTGTGGGACGGGTCATGCAAGCAGTCTGTTCCTCTTGCTCTGTGGAAACCTCCCATTTCATCCTTCCCATTGAGCCTGAGCAACTGGTGCTCAGGAGTGCCCACCCGGGCACTTTGCTGTAGTGGCTCCCTGTGTGCCGGTTGCTCACTGTTCCTGATATTCCTGATCTGCTGCAGTGGTATCTTTGCCCTTCCCCTTACAAAAAAGGGTCACTTTTTACTCTTTTTGTATATGAGATCTGGAGTTGCTTGAAGTTGCTTAGTGGTGAGAACAGAATGACTGGGAAGTGCTGGGAGTCCCAAATTTAGCTCCTCTTTTGGCCACAGGTTACAGCTTTGTCCTTACAAGCTTTAGCAGTGCCTTGGAAAGCTGTTAGTGGATCGGTTTATAGCTGTTGACTTCAGTAAACATTGGACTAGAACCTATTTGCAACATGATATTAGAGCTACAGGAGCATTGGGAACAATTTGGATTGTGTTCCCAATTACCAAGGCAAGTTGCAAATACATATCAGACATATTTGCGGAGGAAAAAACATTATTGCTATTTCTCCGTCAGACAAAGAGAAGAAAAAGAATTTTCTCACCAAGAATTTGTGAGGTTTAAGCAATTGTGGAGTACAGTCCTATCGCTGCACACGAATGCAACTTTTTATTACTAATATACAATCATCCAGAAAGCTGTCTCACTTTTGCAGAAATAATTTTATTTGCATGTTAGTGCCTGCTGTATCAATGGATTACGGGTACCAATCTGGAGTGGCATACTAAGGACAAAGAACATGAAAAACTACATCTTGAAATCCATCTAAACTTGAATAGTTCAAGTCTCAAGGGGCAAAACTGTGTTATAAGTATTCCTGGTGAGTAGTAACAAGTGGTCCCATTAAGCAGTAGCTAGAAATCAGCATGCCTCCGAGACAACCCAGCAACATTTATTCAGAGACCGATTTGTGGGTGAGATGAGCGGCGGTGTCTTTGTACTTTGCTCTGAAATACTTATCCCCCAAACATCCCTCTGAGCTCCTGGGTTTCCAGAGGCCAGGGCCGCCTCTTAATCTTTGTTTGCATTCACCTCGCGGAGATCAGTATTTTCTCATTACAAATTGTTGTGCTTCTTAAACGACAATAAAGGTAACTTTTAGCCCAGTTGTTTGATTTAACTGAACTGGTGGTGTATATTTACGGGCTTTCTGATTCACAGGACTTTGTGTGTATACGCTCTTAGGAGAATCTCTGCTGTCAGGGACTCTTTTTTTCCTTATATAGAGGCTCTTTATCAGAGCTCAAGCAATACGCTTTGTAGAAGCTGAGACTATAAGAAGTTTCTCCCAGCTGTACAGAAATCTTTACTGCCTTTAATCATTTAGTATTCCGCAGAAATAGTATTGTCGTCATCTTTTTTTTTTTCCATGCGCCACTCTGATATAAATGCATCTTTTATGTTCACAGATTTGGCCAAACCAGTATGTTATTTCAGCTACTTTTCATTAACAACTTGGGGTATTTTAGCTGCACAGTAGCTTTTTCATTGTGTTTCTATGCTACTTTACTATTGAATGAAATTTAATACATTGCTTATAATTAGCAGTGAGGAATGTTACCCTATCATCAGTTCACTGCTACGAGGCATGCTTAAAGATTTTAACAAAGAAAATATTCTTTACTCTTGAAATGCTTTGCAGTTCCGCCCAGGCTGCTCAAAATAAACATTGTTTTTGAACCAAACTCTTCCCCCTTACCCCCCCTTCCAAAACAAACAAAATATTTTCAGTGGCCATCAGATAGAAATTTGACCCTAATTACATGCTTTGTCTATTCATGCCATGTAGTGGGGGTCCAGAGAGTGATAGTTTGAAACTGAATGCACTTTAACATAGCATCAGGTGCTGGCAGAAATACACAGCGTGTGTGTTGAAAGGTATAATGAGGGTTATGTGCTCTTGTAAGCTACAATTTGCATACGTGAAAAGAGGTGGGATTTTCTTCTGTGGTGATTAGCGGTTCTGGGACAAGCCAGAAATCCTTACTCAGCTGCAACTCCTGATGCTCAGTCATTGTTCATATATTCATAATAGAAATGGGACTTTTGCATTCATTGAGTTTCCAAAGACCATCCCATTTCTTGCACCACTATAGGTTTCAGTAGTCTCTGGGGCAAATCTCTAGGGCTCTACACTGCAGTTTTACTCATCACCTCTTGCTTCAGAATCAAGATGTAGAGTTTTTTGGGGGTGGGGGCTCTTGGAGTAGCTGCCCAGCTCTCTTTGCTTGTTAAGTCCCCATCCCATTGCTTGCACTGGGATTTCTCTGGGGAGCCTGGGAAGGTTTCTGCCTTTCATAAGCAAAGCCCCTGTTGATGGCTGGGTACCTTCAGCCCCCAAAGCCCCAGCAAAGCAGCTGGTCCAGGCTCTGCTCAGAAATGGCAAAGCATTGTCTGGTTGTTTCCTTGGGATGCTGCTGTGGAAGTGCCCATGTGGAGAGGTGAACTGCTCAACAGAAGGACTTTTTCCTCTTCCCTGAGTCACTATGGCCTTGTTGCACTGTATTAGCTCTCATGCCCCGGGTTCTTTTACTAAGCTCAGTATGCCACATTAAGATCCGGTCCTTCCCAAACTCAGTGCCTCTTCTGATCCACAAATTAAAAATAATAACCCTAATGTTGTTTCATTTCCCTCTGGTAGTTCTTCTTTGTTTGTTTATTTCCTTGTTTTGAATTCAGTTTAGACTTTGGTTTCTATGATGTATAGGAAAATTTTGTGGTAGTTCCTCACAGGCGTTACTTCTAGGCAGCAACCTAAAACAAAACAAGAGGGAGAGAGAAAAAGGAGGAGATTGTCTCTTAGTTACAGAACAGCTAGTTTGTTTGTATTGAAAAAGAGACTAACTCTTAAAGAATGCACTGTGATTTGTATTGTAGATCTAATTTGTGTGAGTCTTAAGTGCAGCGATGCGTTAGAATGTTTGCAAAAATTAAAACTTTGAGATGTGGGAAGAGATTGAATTTAATTTGTAATTTGTGAAAACATTTTAATCTCCCTCACAGAAGACTTGTGAAGTCTTTTCAAGCCCAGAATGTTTAATTGCTCAGATAGAGCTTTTCCAAGGGGCCCAAGGTAAGCAGGGACAAACTCTCAAATGCAAATCACATCCTTGGCCTCTCTCCCCGTTTTGATCAAACCTGCAGTTTCTGCCTCCTCCACATGAGCTACCAAAGAAAAATACTGTGGTGGTCCTGTGTCGTCCGTGAGCAATGTCAGGTGTGGCTTCTGAAGGAGGTGTGAGCATGCATCAGATACCAGTATCCCTGTCTGTCTCAGCTCTAAATGGCGTCTAATAAAATGAAGAAATCGTAAGTACAGTCAACGAGCCAGCATTACAATGGGATACTAGAATGAGAAGGAAGAAGTCAGTTCATTCAGCAGCCATGTTAAAGACTCAGTTTTGAGCTGCTTTGTTGGTTCTGTGACTACTTTGGTCAAAAAGAGAAATGAAAATGAAGTACCAGTTTATGAGATACCTCCCAGTCTGAAATGGCTGTGCCAGGACAGGGCATTGACAGATGCCTGTGGCAGTTCTGCAGTAGAGGCTTTTCAGTGAGAAACATTGGCTAAATGAACAGAACTGTTCATTTTAATACATTCTTATAATTACCCTTGAGTGGTGTACCTCAAGGGTTCCTACCGGGACCAGTACTATTTGATATCTTCATCAATGACATAGACAGTGGGATTAAGGCCCCTCAGCAAGTTTGCGGATGACACCAAGCTGAGCAGTGCAGTTGGCACACCTGAGGGATGGGATGAAGGGATAGAGACCAGCCCTGCCGAGAAGGGGGTGGTGGGGTACTGGTGGATGAAAAGCTGGACATAAGCCAACAATGTGCACTTACAGCCCAGAAAGCCAACTGCTGCAAAATGAGAAGCATGGCCAACAGGTCAAGGGAGGTGATTCTGCCACTCTAGTCTATGTTGGTGAGACCCCACCTGGAGTACTGCTTCCAGCTCCGGGGTCCCCAGCACAAGAGAGCACAGAGGAGGGCCACAAAGGTAACCAGAGAGCTGGAACACCCTTCCTATGAAGAAAGGCTGAGAAAGTTATGGATGTTCAGCCTGGACAAGAGAAGGCTCTGGGAAGATCTTACTGAGTTCAGACATAGACAGTGGGATTAAGGCCCCTCAGCAAGTTTGCGGATGACACCAAGCTGAGCAGTGCAGTTGGCACACCTGAGGGATGGGATGAAGGGATAGAGACCAGCCCTGCCGAGAAGGGGGTGGTGGGGTACTGGTGGATGAAAAGCTGGACATAAGCCAACAATGTGCACTTACAGCCCAGAAAGCCAACTGCTGCAAAATGAGAAGCATGGCCAACAGGTCAAGGGAGGTGATTCTGCCACTCTAGTCTATGTTGGTGAGACCCCACCTGGAGTACTGCTTCCAGCTCCGGGGTCCCCAGCACAAGAGAGCACAGAGGAGGGCCACAAAGGTAACCAGAGAGCTGGAACACCCTTCCTATGAAGAAAGGCTGAGAAAGTTATGGATGTTCAGCCTGGACAAGAGAAGGCTCTGGGAAGATCTTACTGAGTTCATTCAATACTTAAATGGGGCTTATAAGAAAGATGCAGAAAGACTTTTTACCAAGGACAAGGCACAGTGGTTTTAAATTGAAAGGGTGTAGGTTTAGTTTGGACATTAGGAAGGAATTTTTTATGGTAAGGGTGGTGAGACACTGGAACATGCTGCCCACAGAAGTTGTGGATGCCCCATCATTGGAAGTGTTCAAAATCAGGTTGGACTGGACTGTGAGCAACCTGATCTAGTGAAAGATGTCCCTGCCTATGGCAGGGGTGTTGGATTAGATGATATTCGAAGGTCCCTGTCAACATAAACCATTCTGTGATTATAGGTTCTGGTTGTCTGGCTTGAAGCAGGTATGCTGAATGTTTCAACAGCATGAGACACAAGCTCCCTGAAAACAGCACAAAGTCTCAAATTAGATTTTCAAAATGTCTTAAAATCCTTTTGGAATATTTCCTGAGTGTGGTGAGGCTCTGTTACACCCTCTTTAATCTGCTCTGAAGAAGGTACAGATTTGGAGCATGCCTTGCCGCAAAGGCACTCTCCCAGACAATTTGGATGCTGTACTCCTAATATTACTGAATGGCGTGCCATAAACAGGCTATTTAATATTTTGTACACACCCAGTCATCAATGGCTTCCTGCTTGGAAACTGTGGTATTCAGACACGTTAGCAGCAGCAGCAAAGACACGTAAACACATTTACACCTGTTAAGTCAAGGCGAGAAAAATGTTGAAAAATGTTGGCCCATTCCCACTAAGAAGACAATAACTTGCTCGTTAGCACAGGTCCAGCTCATGTGCTGGGGTGGTTTCTGGAGCAGCCCAGACTGGTGGCTGCATCCCAAGGAACCTCCATGATGTTGGGGTTGACTGAAGTATGGGCCAATTGCAAGGACATTGCACTTCTCTTCTTTCCTCTGCTCCGTTGTGTGCTTGAGGGATGATGGCTGTTTTGGTCATAGTTTATTCCTGGTGTAATGTTTGTTTCTCCAAGTCAGTAATGGGTTGCCAGTTTCACTATTCATGATGGAAAGATGAGCAGGAATTACGTTGAAACCCACCATCAGGATCTGCTTGGGCAAAGCCCTGTTATTTCATAATTAGCTCTGATGCTTTTGGCCCAGCTGCTTAGGAATCAGCTCTAATCTTCTTATGAAGCCAAATTTCTGGTTTTTTCTTGGCCCTGGCAGTGCTCCTGCAGTAATGTTATGATGTCTGGCTCCAGTGATGCTTACAGTAAGTTTGTATGACCGAGTGATCAGGATGGAGCAATCATACCTAGACTGTTCTTAAACACAGGCTTCAGTGGAGTACATTGTCATGTTTTTGTCTGATGCCACAGGGTGACAGTTTTGTAGCTGCATCAGTCTTGAATCAGTATTGGAGTCGGTATTTTTTTATCTTCATGTGTGTAGGTGCCAGCAGGCACCACTTTACAGGCAACTGGATGTACTTTAGTATCAGTGCTCACTACCAAAAGTGCTCCAGAATGAGCTGCAAATGGCTGAGAATAAGGCGAGTGAAACCAGACTCCGATGTACCTGATGGTTTGCTTATTAATTGAGCTACTGATTGATTTTTTTTTTTTAATGCATTTTGGGAGTATGTGTCGTATTTTTACAAGAGGCAACTTGCTATTGCAGCTCCAGCCTCAGTAGCCTTAAAGGACTTCTACACACATTTTGCAATGGGTCTTTGAAGGCAATGATTCATACGTGGGTTTGGCCTGACTCCATGGAAAAGTGATTTTGATCCCTTCCAACAAGGGGCACTACTGCCAGTCTGTGTCAGCCAGCACACGCTCTGTTCTCCTTCTGTGTATTCACATTTCCCATGAACCCATGACAAATCTGAGCATGTGTGTGGCAGTGTTTTTCTTTTCTAAGCTAAAAAATGCAGTAGCGATGGTCCAAGTAAAGCCAAACCTAAGCACTTAGATACTTTGGGAATGTTCCCGTTATAACAGATAGGAAAACTTCCATTGCACAGAAGGGATTTTGCAAATCCAAGTGAATAGCAGCGAATGGAAAGCTCATTAGAATGCAGTCATTAATTCTTGAGCTAAATTAACAAGGTTAAATATAATTTAGTGAGTTTCTCAAGGTAGGTCTGCCCGATCCATTAACAGGAGTTTAAAACAAACACACTGTGATAACCACATTTCTTAAGAGCTGCATCAAAAGTGCTTTCGCAGAAGGTCAGCCCTGGATCTGTGATATTTTGGGCTCCCCCATGCTCTTGGGACCACTTTCAGCGTTTAACGTGCAATGAATAAATAAGCACTCCAGAGCCCTTTTTCTTTCCTTCCTTCATTTTTTTTTCCTTCACCCGCGTGTGAAAGGCTCTGAGGAACAATATTGGCAGCAGAAACACCTTGTGTAGATCAGAAGAAAAACCTCTCCTCTGACTTGAACTGACTCCCGCTAATTACACGGCTGGAGATGGACCTTTAGGGAAGCTGCCCCACGGCATTGTCCTGGACAATCCCCACCAAATTAGGGCCGGTCAGGCCCAATGTGAAGAGAGTGGTGATTACCGAGATTATTTTCTTTTTAAACATGCTCCTTAGCTCTACTTTGCTGGGTGTTGGTTTTCAAAGGGGACTTATAATAAACGTGGGCCATCTATATATAGCCCAACTTTTGTTCGTTTGCACAGTTCAGAAAGCCTACTGTTTGAGGTTAGCCTTGAGTAAACTTGTACCATTTACTTTGGAGCATTTCAAAGGGAACAAAAACACAAATCATGATGAGGCTAATAAGAAGTTTGGGTGTTTAGTTTAAATGTGTACACAGCAATCATTGTAGAGGAAGTCCTTCTCTTTGGGAGTACATTATTATTAAGCAGCATTGCTGTTTGCCTGGTTTTGTCTGGTCCGCAATTTGCATTCACTTGATGGATTGCCAGGGTCGGAGGTGCACTACTTGGGAAACACTGAAGTGCCGTCTCAGCAAACTCTTAAGAGGAAGGGAACACTAATACAAGCATTTGCCCAAACTCCTTGAGTCTTCTTAGGCTTCCTTAGGCTGTGCTAGATCAATATGACAGTTTGCTAAGAAGCTTTGGACATGCATTCACAAACTCTCTCTATTGGCTTTCTTGGCGTGTTATTCAGGAGGTAGCTGCTAGTGAAACATGTCTGCTACCAGCACAGAAGATTTATACATGCATTTTCTTCTCCTGCTAAGTGATTTATTTACTAGCAATAATGCCTTGCAGAGCTGCTTGGTCCAGTTTGCAGAACTCATTATGTCGACCCTCAACAATCTATAGATGAATGGGATCGCTTGCTCGTTCTCTCTCTTGTTGGTTTTGGGTTTTTTTTTTCCTCTCTCTGGCCTGTTTTTTTAAGCGTGGTCACATGGCTCCGATCCTCCTGTTCAGTGGAGTGAGATGACCCCAAGCCGGTGAACATTTCTTTCTAAACTGTGCACGGAGGTAAGTTCTCTTGTGCCACCTGTGTCAGAGCGATGGAGGGGTTTGCTTGCTTGCTTGCTTTAATTGCAATCATTTGCTTTCTGACTGCTTACTGTCAGTTGCTTGCAAATGGACGGTTTTATATAGGAGACAATCTATACAGCTGATTTCCCGTGATCTACAAGCCCTGCAAAATAGGACAAAAATGCAACATTGTGAAAGTTATTAATGGCAAAAACTCTGTTCTGGCCTTTACTCACAGAGCACTCGAATCTCTTCTGTTCTCGTGCCGCCAGTGTCTCACGCTGGTGCCTCTCAGCCCCCCCTGCTCGCCGGCTGGCTTTAATTCCTGCCTCTCCTCAGCACTTGGTGAGATTCAGCCCTTTCGCTTCCCGCTGGTGGAGGATGGGAAATTGGCTGCTCCGACAGCTCTCGCTGCCGATCCCTCAGCCAGCGAGGCTATGCAAAGGTGAAAGGTGACCGGATTATTCACGTTTTTATCTGTGAAGCACTGGCGGTGCTCTTCGTGTCACTTACAGGAGGGATGGAGGCAGTCTGGGCTCAGATGCGCTGGGGTTTTTGTGTTCCTGTCAAAGCCCTGAGTGTCAGGGAGGTGCCTCCTGAGTGGGAGGACCTCTCCACCCGCCATGCATGGACTTTTCACTTAGCAGTGGAAAATGCAATGCAAGATTTAAGCGTCACTGTCCTTTTGGGGAGTGGGAAGCCTCATCCCTGTCTTCCCACTTCACCCAAGTCTTTTGTTCAGGGAGCTCCCCAGCACATTTGGCGTCATCCGCTTCCCCAAATGCCTGAACAGACATATGATTCCTCGGACATGTGATTTAAAAATGTTCCAGGGCATCTTAAACCGTTTCGCGTTTTATTAGCCCTGCCAAGTTCTAAGCACACCTTGAATAAATTCATAGTTAGTGGTTGTGGCGTATGTACCTTGGCTATCGTGGGTGGATAAAAAATGTTTTATACCCCTGAGGAGCAGCAAAAGAGCGAGTGAGCTCCATGCAGTGAGAGGAGTGAAAAAGTTGGATTAAATCATGTCTGTCTGCCTGTGGTTGAACTAGCAATGAGGCATTTTCAATCAGAGGTCAGGGCTGTGGTCAAATTTCTGCTTCAGTTTTTGCTTGCCGTAATTTTCCCTCATACCAGATTCTCTGTGAAACTCCAGAAGGACCGAGACACTCTCTGTGTCTGACCTTTCGGGGCAGGATTTTTCAGACAGTCCTGTTTCAATTGAACTCGCTGCCAGAGCATGCAGGAAGGAAGCGACATGTGTTAGTCATACGCCCCGGTGTGTGTTTAGCATCCAATTTGTGTACAGTCCAGGAATAACCCGGCATAATTCTGCAAAGCTGGACTCACGCTTAGATGTTTTGATGTTTGGGCTAGGAGGGGATTTCTTCATACATGAAACAGGCTTTCAGCACTCGGGAAGGATCAATACGTCCCCCCGGGGAGCTCAGGCAACGAAAATATTTTTGCAGTAGATGCCGGAGCTCAACCTGCCCGCAGGCATCTCGGGCTGAGCGACCATGCTTCAAAGCTGGAGTTTACCTGCCTTTACCCACCCAAGCCAGACCCATCCCCAGGGCACAAGGGCATCACTGCCCCGGCTTCACGGGCAGCATTGCACCCCGGGGACGGCTGGTGTTGCCGTTTTGGGGGGCAGGCTGTGCCACACGAGGCAGATTGTGAGAGGTGTGGGAAGAGCCTGAGCGTGCTCGCTTTACTCACCAGCCTCTGGAAGCGGCGCTGGGGGCAGCCGCGCCAGGCTTGACATCTTGAAACAACATTAATTAAAAGTAACTTTTTAATGCTTGAGGGAAGAGAAACCAGAAGTGACAGTCTCCTGGCTACAGCCCTCCGGTTTTAATCCCAGTTTTGACTTTTTGCCTGGGATCGACAAGCCACAAAGAACAAAAACATATTTTAAAAAGTTTCTTTCAAGGCAGATGAATGTTAATCATGAGGGTGGGATATTTTTTGTTGGTTTTTCTTTTTGTTGTTGTTAGTTCATTCAGCAGCCATGTTAAAGACTCAGTTTTGAGCTGCTTTGTTGGTTCTGTGACTACTTTGGTCAAAAAGAGAAATGAAAATGAAGTACCAGTTTATGAGATACCTCCCAGTCTGAAATGGCTGTGCCAGGACAGGGCATTGACAGATGCCTGTGGCAGTTCTGCAGTAGAGGCTTTTCAGTGAGAAACATTGGCTAAATGAACAGAACTGTTCATTTTAATACATTCTTATAATTACCCTTGAGTGGTGTACCTCAAGGGTTCCTACCGGGACCAGTACTATTTGATATCTTCATCAATGACATAGACAGTGGGATTAAGGCCCCTCAGCAAGTTTGCGGATGACACCAAGCTGAGCAGTGCAGTTGGCACACCTGAGGGATGGGATGAAGGGATAGAGACCAGCCCTGCCGAGAAGGGGGTGGTGGGGTACTGGTGGATGAAAAGCTGGACATAAGCCAACAATGTGCACTTACAGCCCAGAAAGCCAACTGCTGCAAAATGAGAAGCATGGCCAACAGGTCAAGGGAGGTGATTCTGCCACTCTAGTCTATGTTGGTGAGACCCCACCTGGAGTACTGCTTCCAGCTCCGGGGTCCCCAGCACAAGAGAGCACAGAGGAGGGCCACAAAGGTAACCAGAGAGCTGGAACACCCTTCCTATGAAGAAAGGCTGAGAAAGTTATGGATGTTCAGCCTGGACAAGAGAAGGCTCTGGGAAGATCTTACTGAGTTCATTCAATACTTAAATGGGGCTTATAAGAAAGATGCAGAAAGACTTTTTACCAAGGACAAGGCACAGTGGTTTTAAATTGAAAGGGTGTAGGTTTAGTTTGGACATTAGGAAGGAATTTTTTATGGTAAGGGTGGTGAGACACTGGAACATGCTGCCCACAGAAGTTGTGGATGCCCCATCATTGGAAGTGTTCAAAATCAGGTTGGACTGGACTGTGAGCAACCTGATCTAGTGAAAGATGTCCCTGCCTATGGCAGGGGTGTTGGATTAGATGATATTCGAAGGTCCCTGTCAACATAAACCATTCTGTGATTATAGGTTCTGGTTGTCTGGCTTGAAGCAGGTATGCTGAATGTTTCAACAGCATGAGACACAAGCTCCCTGAAAACAGCACAAAGTCTCAAATTAGATTTTCAAAATGTCTTAAAATCCTTTTGGAATATTTCCTGAGTGTGGTGAGGCTCTGTTACACCCTCTTTAATCTGCTCTGAAGAAGGTACAGATTTGGAGCATGCCTTGCCGCAAAGGCACTCTCCCAGACAATTTGGATGCTGTACTCCTAATATTACTGAATGGCGTGCCATAAACAGGCTATTTAATATTTTGTACACACCCAGTCATCAATGGCTTCCTGCTTGGAAACTGTGGTATTCAGACACGTTAGCAGCAGCAGCAAAGACACGTAAACACATTTACACCTGTTAAGTCAAGGCGAGAAAAATGTTGAAAAATGTTGGCCCATTCCCACTAAGAAGACAATAACTTGCTCGTTAGCACAGGTCCAGCTCATGTGCTGGGGTGGTTTCTGGAGCAGCCCAGACTGGTGGCTGCATCCCAAGGAACCTCCATGATGTTGGGGTTGACTGAAGTATGGGCCAATTGCAAGGACATTGCACTTCTCTTCTTTCCTCTGCTCCGTTGTGTGCTTGAGGGATGATGGCTGTTTTGGTCATAGTTTATTCCTGGTGTAATGTTTGTTTCTCCAAGTCAGTAATGGGTTGCCAGTTTCACTATTCATGATGGAAAGATGAGCAGGAATTACGTTGAAACCCACCATCAGGATCTGCTTGGGCAAAGCCCTGTTATTTCATAATTAGCTCTGATGCTTTTGGCCCAGCTGCTTAGGAATCAGCTCTAATCTTCTTATGAAGCCAAATTTCTGGTTTTTTCTTGGCCCTGGCAGTGCTCCTGCAGTAATGTTATGATGTCTGGCTCCAGTGATGCTTACAGTAAGTTTGTATGACCGAGTGATCAGGATGGAGCAATCATACCTAGACTGTTCTTAAACACAGGCTTCAGTGGAGTACATTGTCATGTTTTTGTCTGACGCCACAGGGTGACAGTTTTGTAGCTGCATCAGTCTTGAATCAGTATTGGAGTCGGTATTTTTTTATCTTCATGTGTGTAGGTGCCAGCAGGCACCACTTTACAGGCAACTGGATGTACTTTAGTATCAGTGCTCACTACCAAAAGTGCTCCAGAATGAGCTGCAAATGGCTGAGAATAAGGCGAGTGAAACCAGACTCCGATGTACCTGATGGTTTGCTTATTAATTGAGCTACTGATTGATTTTTTTTTTTTAATGCATTTTGGGAGTATGTGTCGTATTTTTACAAGAGGCAACTTGCTATTGCAGCTCCAGCCTCAGTAGCCTTAAAGGACTTCTACACACATTTTGCAATGGGTCTTTGAAGGCAATGATTCATACGTGGGTTTGGCCTGACTCCATGGAAAAGTGATTTTGATCCCTTCCAACAAGGGGCACTACTGCCAGTCTGTGTCAGCCAGCACACGCTCTGTTCTCCTTCTGTGTATTCACATTTCCCATGAACCCATGACAAATCTGAGCATGTGTGTGGCAGTGTTTTTCTTTTCTAAGCTAAAAAATGCAGTAGCGATGGTCCAAGTAAAGCCAAACCTAAGCACTTAGATACTTTGGGAATGTTCCCGTTATAACAGATAGGAAAACTTCCATTGCACAGAAGGGATTTTGCAAATCCAAGTGAATAGCAGCGAATGGAAAGCTCATTAGAATGCAGTCATTAATTCTTGAGCTAAATTAACAAGGTTAAATATAATTTAGTGAGTTTCTCAAGGTAGGTCTGCCCGATCCATTAACAGGAGTTTAAAACAAACACACTGTGATAACCACATTTCTTAAGAGCTGCATCAAAAGTGCTTTCGCAGAAGGTCAGCCCTGGATCTGTGATATTTTGGGCTCCCCCATGCTCTTGGGACCACTTTCAGCGTTTAACGTGCAATGAATAAATAAGCACTCCAGAGCCCTTTTTCTTTCCTTCTTTCATTTTTTTTTCCTTCACCCGCGTGTGAAAGGCTCTGAGGAACAATATTGGCAGCAGAAACACCTTGTGTAGATCAGAAGAAAAACCTCTCCTCTGACTTGAACTGACTCCCGCTAATTACACGGCTGGAGATGGACCTTTAGGGAAGCTGCCCCACGGCATTGTCCTGGACAATCCCCACCAAATTAGGGCCGGTCAGGCCCAATGTGAAGAGAGTGGTGATTACCGAGATTATTTTCTTTTTAAACATGCTCCTTAGCTCTACTTTGCTGGGTGTTGGTTTTCAAAGGGGACTTATAATAAACGTGGGCCATCTATATATAGCCCAACTTTTGTTCGTTTGCACAGTTCAGAAAGCCTACTGTTTGAGGTTAGCCTTGAGTAAACTTGTACCATTTACTTTGGAGCATTTCAAAGGGAACAAAAACACAAATCATGATGAGGCTAATAAGAAGTTTGGGTGTTTAGTTTAAATGTGTACACAGCAATCATTGTAGAGGAAGTCCTTCTCTTTGGGAGTACATTATTATTAAGCAGCATTGCTGTTTGCCTGGTTTTGTCTGGTCCGCAATTTGCATTCACTTGATGGATTGCCAGGGTCGGAGGTGCACTACTTGGGAAACACTGAAGTGCCGTCTCAGCAAACTCTTAAGAGGAAGGGAACACTAATACAAGCATTTGCCCAAACTCCTTGAGTCTTCTTAGGCTTCCTTAGGCTGTGCTAGATCAATATGACAGTTTGCTAAGAAGCTTTGGACATGCATTCACAAACTCTCTCTATTGGCTTTCTTGGCGTGTTATTCAGGAGGTAGCTGCTAGTGAAACATGTCTGCTACCAGCACAGAAGATTTATACATGCATTTTCTTCTCCTGCTAAGTGATTTATTTACTAGCAATAATGCCTTGCAGAGCTGCTTGGTCCAGTTTGCAGAACTCATTATGTCGACCCTCAACAATCTATAGATGAATGGGATCGCTTGCTCGTTCTCTCTCTTGTTGGTTTTGGGTTTTTTTTTTCCTCTCTCTGGCCTGTTTTTTTAAGCGTGGTCACATGGCTCCGATCCTCCTGTTCAGTGGAGTGAGATGACCCCAAGCCGGTGAACATTTCTTTCTAAACTGTGCACGGAGGTAAGTTCTCTTGTGCCACCTGTGTCAGAGCGATGGAGGGGTTTGCTTGCTTGCTTGCTTTAATTGCAATCATTTGCTTTCTGACTGCTTACTGTCAGTTGCTTGCAAATGGACGGTTTTATATAGGAGACAATCTATACAGCTGATTTCCCGTGATCTACAAGCCCTGCAAAATAGGACAAAAATGCAACATTGTGAAAGTTATTAATGGCAAAAACTCTGTTCTGGCCTTTACTCACAGAGCACTCGAATCTCTTCTGTTCTCGTGCCGCCAGTGTCTCACGCTGGTGCCTCTCAGCCCCCCCTGCTCGCCGGCTGGCTTTAATTCCTGCCTCTCCTCAGCACTTGGTGAGATTCAGCCCTTTCGCTTCCCGCTGGTGGAGGATGGGAAATTGGCTGCTCCGACAGCTCTCGCTGCCGATCCCTCAGCCAGCGAGGCTATGCAAAGGTGAAAGGTGACCGGATTATTCACGTTTTTATCTGTGAAGCACTGGCGGTGCTCTTCGTGTCACTTACAGGAGGGATGGAGGCAGTCTGGGCTCAGATGCGCTGGGGTTTTTGTGTTCCTGTCAAAGCCCTGCGTGTCAGGGAGGTGCCTCCTGAGTGGGAGGACCTCTCCACCCGCCATGCATGGACTTTTCACTTAGCAGTGGAAAATGCAATGCAAGATTTAAGCGTCACTGTCCTTTTGGGGAGTGGGAAGCCTCATCCCTGTCTTCCCACTTCACCCAAGTCTTTTGTTCAGGGAGCTCCCCAGCACATTTGGCGTCATCCGCTTCCCCAAATGCCTGAACAGACATATGATTCCTCGGACATGTGATTTAAAAATGTTCCAGGGCATCTTAAACCGTTTCGCGTTTTATTAGCCCTGCCAAGTTCTAAGCACACCTTGAATAAATTCATAGTTAGTGGTTGTGGCGTATGTACCTTGGCTATCGTGGGTGGATAAAAAATGTTTTATACCCCTGAGGAGCAGCAAAAGAGCGAGTGAGCTCCATGCAGTGAGAGGAGTGAAAAAGTTGGATTAAATCATGTCTGTCTGCCTGTGGTTGAACTAGCAATGAGGCATTTTCAATCAGAGGTCAGGGCTGTGGTCAAATTTCTGCTTCAGTTTTTGCTTGCCGTAATTTTCCCTCATACCAGATTCTCTGTGAAACTCCAGAAGGACCGAGACACTCTCTGTGTCTGACCTTTCGGGGCAGGATTTTTCAGACAGTCCTGTTTCAATTGAACTCGCTGCCAGAGCATGCAGGAAGGAAGCGACATGTGTTAGTCATACGCCCCGGTGTGTGTTTAGCATCCAATTTGTGTACAGTCCAGGAATAACCCGGCATAATTCTGCAAAGCTGGACTCACGCTTAGATGTTTTGATGTTTGGGCTAGGAGGGGATTTCTTCATACATGAAACAGGCTTTCAGCACTCGGGAAGGATCAATACGTCCCCCCGGGGAGCTCAGGCAACGAAAATATTTTTGCAGTAGATGCCGGAGCTCAACCTGCACGCAGGCATCTCGGGCTGAGCGACCATGCTTCAAAGCTGGAGTTTACCTGCCTTTACCCACCCAAGCCAGACCCATCCCCAGGGCACAAGGGCATCACTGCCCCGGCTTCACGGGCAGCATTGCACCCCGGGGACGGCTGGTGTTGCCGTTTTGGGGGGCAGGCTGTGCCACACGAGGCAGATTGTGAGAGGTGTGGGAAGAGCCTGAGCGTGCTCGCTTTACTCACCAGCCTCTGGAAGCGGCGCTGGGGGCAGCCGCGCCAGGCTTGACATCTTGAAACAACATTAATTAAAAGTAACTTTTTAATGCTTGAGGGAAGAGAAACCAGAAGTGACAGTCTCCTGGCTACAGCCCTCCGGTTTTAATCCCAGTTTTGACTTTTTGCCTGGGATCGACAAGCCACAAAGAACAAAAACATATTTTAAAAAGTTTCTTTCAAGGCAGATGAATGTTAATCATGAGGGTGGGATATTTTTTGTTGGTTTTTCTTTTTGTTGTTGTTAGGTTTTTTGGGGTTTTTTGGGGTTTTTTTGACTGCTGCTGGTCTGGAGGAACTGGAAGAGCAGACAGTCTCACACACAATGGGTATCGTTCTGCTCCTATACCTAGGACAGTATTTCTGCTCTTCAGCAATCGCAGTCGTACATTGTGTCTGGCTATTTTTGGGATATCAGGCCGCCGTGCAGGATGGCTGGTCCTTTGCATCACATGAGCATGGTGCTGGGATGGTCTCTGTGAAGGGTCCTTGGCTGTGGTTCTCGGTGGTGGGAGGGTCTGGGATGAGCCAGTATTTGGATCCATGCAGTTGGGATGTCCTTAAAAACTGGTTCTTTGAAACCAAACTGGAAGTGATGCAGGGGAGGTAGGAGATGCTGTTTCTCTTCTTGCTGTAAAATCCCACCCTGTTTTCCCTCTGACACAACATAGCAGTCAGCACATCTGCTCCCTCACAAGGACCTTGGCCTGTTAGCAACTGGGAACACTTCAGCTGATCTTCTCTTCTCATCTACCTGTTAAAGCAGCAAGCTCAGGATTTCCAAATAACCCATTGATCCAAAAATGTGTGTGTGCGGTACCACAATTAACATTCCTTCTGAGCGCCTTGCATTAAGCATCTCTATATGTGTCTTGAAGGAAACCTCTGAGAGATTGTCTTTTATGGAGGAGTTATAAGAGATTTCTTATGGCTGAGTTCACCTATAGAAAATACAGAATTGTAAGTCTATGTAGTTCAAGAAAGAAACTGAATTAGCCAGACCCAGACAAGAATAAGTTAACAGTACTCACTAAGGAGCCTTGAGTGGAATTAGAAAAGAGAAAAATGGCCTGCTGATAAAAACAAAAGCCTAAAAACTCGAAGAAACCCTTCCTTCCCCCATCCCCATCTAATCAGTCCAAGACAGAGCAGGAGAGGGGGTAGGAGGGAACGAGGGATCTGCTTGATGCCGGTGGTGCATCTCCTCCTTCCCTTCTTTATTTGACCCTCTTTTAAAGGAATGTTTAGCAAAGCTGTTTATTTTGCATAAACCCAAGTAATAACGTGGCCCCGGGTGACAGGACCTGAATGAAGATGACAGCAGTTTGATTTAACGATTAGCCACCTGACCCGATAGCACCTCTGGAATCTCAACTGCAGAATAAATTCCCATTCTTCCTGCATGGGCTGCATGTTAATCACGGGAAGAAAAGCAAAGGGTGGTTGCAATAGGGCCATTGTTCCTGGGGGCGAAGGCTTGAAAAGAAACTGCCCGTCCCTGCCTGCTTTGTGCTGGCTTCACGCTGAGTCTTGGACACTCAAGTTTCTTTTACTGCTTCTGTATCCCCCCCCCTTCGACGAATTACTGGTTTCAGTCTGGTTCATTCACCCAGGGACTTGCCTTCTCCCTGAATTATCACTATATAGTTTCTAATATTTGTTTCAGCTGAAAGTCAGCGCTCGCAGCGCGGGAGTCTCTCTATTTGCAGAGTTAGTGGAGCACGTCGCTGAGGGATCCCTGCTTTTTCCAAACGTTCCCTAAAGCAGCTTAGCAAAGTGGTAGGGCTTTGTTTTGAGGGAAACCAATTTGGGGAAAATCTTGCTGTGCTTTTTGTTTCCTCCCTCCCCTCCCCCTGCCCTCCCAACTCTTTCAAAGCCCCTGCATTAAGCGCAGTTGTAATGGTACAACCCTCGCCTTAGCAGGCTAATATTCACTTACAGTTCAGCCTTCCAGCTTGGTAGCACAGGGAGAGATGTGGCAAAGGGGAATTAAAAAATGATTGCAAAGTCAATGGTTTAAAGAGTAATTACAGAGTCATTAAAGGTTATTACGGGGAAATGTTCAGCTGAGCAGTGATTAGCATTCCTGATACCTCAAGTTCACCATGATTTGAGGGCACAAGTGAGACGAGTTGCAGAGGTCTCTGCCGCGAGGGGATGGAAGCAACTCGCTGCCTTCCCCAGGGCCACCGGCTCGGCCGTCAGCTGCACATCGGGCTGGTAACCAGCTCCAAACTACACACTGCTGCCCTCTGCCCAGATCAACACTCGCTCGGGTTAGCTTGTGGCTGCTGATCCCAGCCAACCATTCAGAGCCACCTCACTCCTTCCCCCGCTTCCTACCCGTGCGAAAACCTTCAGGTGCCACCGGGGTTCAGCTGTCTCACGACATGGGTGGTAGAGGGCTGGGTGCCGCCATTTACACCTGCAAATAATTTCGGAGGTTAAAACTCCCAGCAGGCAAATTCCTAAAGCCAGCATCTCAGCATCGCCCTTGCAGGGTCACCGTGATGCACTTGTGCGGCCGTGTCACCCCCGTGCCCAGAGCTGCTGGGGTTTGGGGTGCTCTCCTTGCACAGATAGACCTTACCTTGCTCAGCCCTGGCGGGAAAGCCTAGTATCCCTCTGTAAAATAATTCTGAAAGTCTTGAGTAGCAGCAGGAGCAAACAGTGTTGTCTCTTGTGTGTTTGTGTTTGCGTTTGCCCATATACAGTGAAAAAACCCGCGAATCAAAGTCAGGTCTGTTGTGTCAGTGCAAGAAGAGTGAAACGCTGGCCAGGCTCCCTGATGTTTCATAGCGATGAAGGCCAAGTAAGCATTTAAACAGATAAAACACATAGGTAAAATAAAACTAAGTATTAATGACAGCATTAGCAAGTTATAAATATTTAGGTACAAAGCAGGTACCGCTCTCATTGCTCAGGCAGTTGGCTTCTGGTCTGTGCTGCTGTTTGGATTTTCTTTTGAACGTTGAAAAGGGCATTAATATGTTGCCAGGAAATATTATTTCCAAGGTAAATTAAAAAAAAAAAAAAGAAATGGGCGCAGTAAGCCAGCAGGAGCCCTGGGATATGCAGACCCCGGGGCAGGAATGTGCTTGTGCTCCAAGGGGAGCGATGGATGGGGGCATCCGAGGCAGGTCTCTGGGCCAGCGAGGAAGACTCAGCCTTCCTTCTTGGGTAAAATCAAAAGGGATTTGTTTTCAGGTTAAAAAGAGGTGTATTCTTTAAAAAAAAATCAGGGATGACAAAAAGCTACTTTTTTTTTTTTTTTTTTTTCCCCTCTGAGGGCGAAAAGCACTTAGTTTGCTTAGGGACTGACACCTCGGGCAGGAAACACTGCTGCCTTTTCACCGCGCTGCTCCCCGCCTGTCTCCCCCGGACGGAGAGGGAGTGCGGGTCCCGCCAGCCCCGGGGATGGCAGCCTGGCCGAGGAGGGAGGCCGTGCTCCCAGGGCTGTCCGGGCAGCTGGTATTCATTTATGTTTTACAAGAAAGCCTCTCGCTGCAAATAGCTTTTGCAGACCTCTAAGATGTCGGAGCAGCCGAGGGAAGGAGGGAGGGAGGCCGTGTTCCTGGCTGCTCCGGCCTCACTTCTGCGGGGCTGCTCAACACCAGCCTCCAATTTGCAACCCCCCCTCATCAGATCCCTGCTATTCTGCTGCTGGCAGGGGGATTTTCACGCTGATGTGACCAAAGCTCATCCAAACACATTCAGTCAATTCAGTTGATTTAATTATTCTTGTAGGCTGCTTCCACCCTCTCTTCGTAAATCCTGCGACATCTCAGACGGGGAGTGATGGAGGCTAGACTTTGTATCTCAGGCTGTCAAGGCCCAGCAGCGGCAGAGAAGTAGCCACACCATCATAGCATGGTGCATGATAACTGCTTTACATCTGAGCTGGGGGCACTTCTAAGGCTGTCAGTTTTGCCAAAGTATCAAGAATTAAACCAGAACCTCTTGCTCCTGGTGTAAAGAGCCAGATCCCAGACCAAGAACTAGTTTGGGGCTCGAAGTTGAGGGTTTGCAACACGCTGAGTGAGCAAGAGGTTACCCTTCAGCAAGCAAAATAGCAGAAGGGAAGGACCCCCAGCCGCTGCAGGTATCTGGGAATATTTCTCACCTGTTTTTTTTCGCCCACTGATGGAAAGAAGGGCAGCCAGAGGGTAACTGTTATGTTTAGCTGAAGAAAAGACATTGGAGGTGAGAGAGACCTAACTCAAGCAGGCTGCTGTGCCGTGTTGGGGAGGGAGGCTCCATGAAATGTCAACAGAGGAGAGCATCAACAAAGGTGGAGGTTGAGGTCTGTCCATCCCTGGCTCCATCTTCAGACAGAGGCAAGTGCCCAGTTGCAGGGCAGGTGTGCAAGAAGGGACCAAGCACATCACACCACTTCCCAGTGGTGTTCTCACAGCCCTGCACGTTTTCCGGTTCAAGGGCTGTCTGAATTGCAGGTGCCATCGCTGCATTTTTCTTCCATGAATTTGCAGCCCTTTTCTGAAATGGCATATCTTTTAGCACGGGCGCCGTCCTGCAGTGAGGTGTGCCACAGCTTAGCTTTGCTCTGTGCAAGAGAACATCTTTGATCATCTTAGCCCACGTCCCCTCAGTGTTATTTGGTGGCTTGCAGGTCTTGCATGGGAAGAGACTGTGAACTAGCAACCTGTAGTGCTGTCTTCATCCCAGCCACAACTTGCTGAACCCCCTTCAGTTGTTTTTTTGCAAAGTGATGAGTGTAGATCTGCTCACTCTCTGCATCCAGCCTCATCATAGGAGCAAATCTCAGTCTGCTGGACCTGAGACTCCTTGCTTTTAAGTGCCTGATGTAGGAAACGTGTCTCTCCAGGCGTCCTCAATAGTCAAAAGAGAGAAAAAGCCTCTCTCCAGCAGGGGAGCTGGCCCACCCAGTCTGATCCCCTTGTTTTTCTTTCTGCATTGCCTTTACAGGGAGACCCTTTATGTGGAGACCTACAAAGTTCAGATGGTGTGATTTTCACCCTGTAAGATAAACAGCTCCTATCTGTGGCTTTCAAAGGACTGAGTGACTGGGTGCTGCTTGGCTTTTGGTGGGTACCTACTAGGAACCCACCAAGATACGACAGGGTGCTGCTGGATTTTTTGTGGCATGTGTTTGGAGTTTTTGTTTCAGTTTGGCTTTGGATTTTTTTCCCAAGGAATGGATGGAAAATGGACCCCTCTAGTTATGTACCGGTGATTGCTGGTCTCCTCTGAGAATTCAGGCTATACTGTCTTTTCTGTAGGCTGCTAATGGTATGTAGTCCTGTATTCATAGGGAGCAAAATATATAGCTTAATGCTGGCAGTCCTTTCTGCATGGCTTGCCCTTTCTGTTTGTATTTTGGTTGTAGAGGACTTGCAGTCCCTCCCTCAGACGTATCCTCCAGGGAGCAGTATGTTTTCCCTTAGAAACAAGATGCAAACACAGCGACGTGTTCCCTGCGTAGTTAGGAACACCGATGACGCTCGGCGCGCTCTACAAAATGCCTGGGGCCTTACAGAGGTGCTTTGTGCAGACTCACAACCCGCCGGCTACCTGCTTTTCCCCCAAAAAATATTTTGCGTGCGTGCTGGTGCCTGGGGAAAATGGAGGAGCTGGAAGAAGGGCAGGAGACAGGGATGTCCGGGCAGGCGCTCGGCACATCTCTACCAGCTCAGCCCCAACTTCTGCCTTCTCTGGGCTTTGCCCGTCCCATCTACCTGGCGGCGGCGGGGCTGGGAACGCGGGCGGGCGCCAGTGGGAATCTGCAAGCCCCTCTTTGAGTTCCACCCACCCGGGCTCTGAAGGCGGGTCTCCATGGGTGAATGATCAGTCCCTTAAACAATCGCGCTGCGCTCTCCCGGCATCTAATTACCAGGACAAAGCGGCCCGTAATAATGGATATTGCAGAATAGTTTATTCTCCTGGAGGATTTGATCCGAACCCCAATGAAGTCGGTGGAAAGACTCCCATTGATTTCAATAGACTTTACGTCAGGCTGCTAGTGTGCTGTTGGTTGCTTTGCCCTTAACTGCAATATGCTTTTCCAAAACTTTTTCATTTGAGAGAAGATCTCAAAATCATAAGTGATTTACTCAGAGCAAGGAAGTGTCCTTCTTTTCAGAACAACTGTTCCTCTCTCTTGTATTGAGATGTTGATTGCTAGGAAAATAGCATCACTTTTGAATATCACCTAATTTAGCTTCAGTAATGACAATTGGTAATTGCTTGCATTTTTAAATTTTCCAGTAAATAAAGCTGTGCAGGAGTTTGTCCTAACATCATACCTTTCCAGAAGCCTGGCAAAATATTTTATTTGCTTCCTCTGCTGCGAACGTACATATACACTAAAACACTGTTCTCCTGTGCTTTCGCTCCTTGTGGCTACAGTCTCATTAACATTGCTGCATGTAAAAAACTCCTGAGACCTTTTTTTTTGTAAACTAAAAAGTTTCTTCATCTGATATTTTCACAAGTCTCAGGAAAATATTTTGATATAAACTGAGGGAGGAACAATGAAAAATCTATATCATTTGTGTTACATATATATTTAAAAAAACAAGTAATGCTTTGAAATTCTTATGGTCCCATGGGATTCCTTATCACCACACACTGGGGAAAAATGCTTGTGTCCAGCTAACACAACCATGTCCCTTTAAACAGATCATTTTATTTAGGAAACTAAAATTTTAAAAGTTGATGACGTTCCTTTGCTACTTCCTGGTTTGACCTGGGTAAGCAGGAGGATGTGAGATGTCCATGACTTGATGGTCATTCCTTTGGTTGGAGGTTCAAAATCTAGGGGATGAGCCTCATAAGTGCTGCAGGAGGTGCAGCCTTGACCCGCAGTGGGTACGTGTTGAGATGGATGGTGCACATCTAGGAGGGGGAAGGCTTTGGGGTGTCTGTGGGTAGTGGAGACATGCCCAAGAGCAGTGGTGATGTGCCTGAGAGGTGGGGAAGGGGCTTGATGGGGGTGCTGGGAAGTGCAGACACGCTCAGAGCTGAGAATCCCCTAAGAAAGGAGCTGGAGAGGGGCCCAGAGATGGAAAAATGGGACACCCATTGTCATCATGTTTAGGGATACGGCAGAGAGGCCAGAAGTGAAGCAAAAGGAGACTACTGAGAGCAGGACATTCAGAGCTGCCCCAGAGGAGGATGCCTGGGAGAGGTTACCCAATGAGTGGCTTCCTCCCAGCCAGGTGCCACCAGTGCAGGTCAAACAGCTGCTGAGCGTGATCTCATTCCAAACCCAGAATATCACAAGCTACCTAAAACAGAGGAAGAAAACCAGTCCCAGGAGGGGGGTGGGTTCAATGCCTCTTTGTTACCTGCCGAGCCAAGGATGGGGGCAGGGGGGGCATCAGCACAAGAAGAAATCCTCTTTGATCCCTGCGCAGGAGTTGATCCCCACTCAGTGGGTGATATCGGTCTGTGTGTAAACTTTAAACCACAGCCATCCTCACGGGTGAGTGTAGGGGTGTCGGGGCAGCACAGTCTGCCTGCCGGGCTGACAAACCTGAGGGACAAGCTGCTCCGAGCCCCGCGCTCAGCCCGGCATGCAGGACACAAGAAACACAGCGGGCTTTGCCGCCAAGAAAGCAACAGCTAAATTTGTCTTCGAACTGCAGTGATTTGGAGCAGGATCCCTGCAAGGGGAAGCTGGTTCGTCACGGTTCAGAAGATTATTCAAAATGCATGAAATTTGCGTGGAATTTCCTTAATCTGCCTTTACAGGAGAATTCCTTTCCCACTTCCTGAGGGCAGGCCCATATTGTTGAAGGCAGCATTCTTTAACTGGGGGATATCATTTATTATAAAGGATCACGGGTCAAAGTATCTTAACCCAGATCAAGGGCAAGGTCTGTGGGGACAGCCTGGAGCCTTTCGTGGTAACTCACAATAAAGGGCCAATTATAGAGCGAGCGGCTGACACCGAACCCATGCGGCAGCTGCAGATGGCAAATGCACCTACTTGGCCCGTGCATCTTGTAAAGGGAGAAATTACTGTAGGTCCAAATTCTTGGAACGGGTGACCACAGCTAGCAGGCTAATTAAGTCTTTCCAAAGTGAAATCCATGTTGCTTAACACTCCCTGTATTTTTCTTAATAGTTTAACCTTGATATCTTTCCTGGGATTAGA
The DNA here is from genome assembly GCF_001431845.1 of Calidris pugnax. NCBI lineage: Eukaryota > Metazoa > Chordata > Aves > Charadriiformes > Scolopacidae > Calidris > Calidris pugnax. The sequence goes on along the minus strand of NW_015090770.1, from coordinate 4,828,422 downwards.
GAGTGATGAAAGGTTGAATTATTTGTCTCTGAACTCCCACCGCGAGCGGTCTGACTGCATCTGTTCGAGTTCCTGGTTTCTCAACATTGGTGTTGCATGCGATGCTCTGAGGGTGTTAGGCACTAAGATCGTATCACTCTAAACTAGTGTTATTCACTTGGGATGCAGTTCACTGGTTTGAAAGAGGCAGCAGTTCCAGGAAAAAGAAATAGCCAGGTAGTGAAGCCCTTGTAATTAAAAGAAAAATTGAAAATTAAGGGTGTTACCTACATATGCATGCATTTCTGTCCAAGGTTTTTTGAAGCAGTTAGCGAGTAGTGCTATAGTTGCTAAAAGATTTTTGTAAAACTAAGGGCAACTTATTCTCCATTTTGCTGCTGGGGAGACTGAGGCACAGCTTCAAAGAGAAATCTATCAAAAGTTATTAAATACAAAGGCACGTCTCTGGCTCGGGACCCAAGGTGGGAAATTGCCTGGGGGGAGTACTCTGAAGTACTGTGGCATGTGTCTTCTGGTCTTGGTATCTTCTCTGAGAGATGGCTGCTGCTGGAGATGGAATACCATAAACCTTGTCTGAACTGGTGGGGCCATTTGGAGGTTCTTGGGTATTGCTGGGTATTGCAACTGCTGGTCAAGAGGGTGGGAGAAAGAGGTGGAAGAGACCACCAAGTGTACCATCCACTTCTAAGTAGTAAAATCTGCTTATTGTGCTGTTTTGGAATGCCAAAAAAATCTGCAGACCCATGTTTCATTCCTGTTTTGCGTGAACACTTTTGAAGTGTCCAGGTAACTGGCCAAGCTGGGTCTTTGCAAATGCAGCCCTGATGCACGGGGAGCTCTGCAGGGGAGTGGAGGCTGAGGGAGGTTAGCAATGTGTGGGATATCTGTAGCTGCTTTAAGTGCCAGGCTGTGCAAGGAGGTACTATAACCTCTCCCTATGTCATTAAGGCTTATCATTGCCACAGACAGTGATTGGAAAAGGCTTTTTGCAAGGCTGAACTGTAAGCAATAAAACTTGCATTCTGATACAGGCATAGTGCACTTAGCTAATAAAAATAGCCTTGGTGTCAAAAGGTTTCCGTAAATGTGGCTAAAGATATTAGCAGTCGTTGTGTTCGCCTTTCACTTCTCCATAGACCCAGGATGAGGTGAGGTGATAAAATCGGGCTTTTTGTTTCCACTGGGAGCCAACGTCACAGAACTTTACTTAGGATGGTGAGGGAACAGTCCTGACATTTCCCAATGCAGATCATCTTCCCGCTCTTCTCCCCTCTGGGCAGCCCAAATATGCTCCCAGCCATGATGGGTCCCGTCTCAGGTGTCTCGGTGTGGACAATACCATTGCCCTTTCCTCCTGACCCTGGCTGGAGGGCTGGAGCATGGGTGAAATGCCTGACACGGGTGGATGGAGACCTAGCCCTGCCTTTCTCACTGCCTGTGACACTGGCAGAGACACTTGCATCATGTCACTTGAAATCTCAGGCTATGAAAAGATAGGGATAACTGTGCTGTGATGGACACAAGGACGTGCACCATAACTTTCCCAAATTGAGAGCTGTTTTCCAAAGCCCAAATCTGCTATCTCGCCCCAGCTGGAGCTCCATTAATTCAGTGGAACTGCTTGTGAACGACGGTATTATCGGACATAAGTAAGTGTAGCAAAACTGGGCTTACAGCTAATAATTTAAGGGTTTCTTGGGACCAGATGTTGATAAAAAAAGGAACATCATGTAGTTGAAGGTGAATGTTGATTTGGCAACAAAACATTTTTTGACAGTGGAGCAATTAATGTCCCTTATTGCTCAACAGTGAACAGATTTCTTTTATATGATCACTTAGTCATTTGAGTCAGATTGAAAATGTATTAACCAGTCTGCCTGCATTTCCCACTCGTATGTCAACCCCACAGTGTTTGCCAGGAGAGGTGACAGGGGTGCCTGTGAATAAGATTATATTCCAGAGGTCCTCCTTGTCTGAGAACTGTGGTCACAACAGCTTAGTAATAATAATTAGCACCTATAAGTACTGGCAAAGCTGGTTTTGGCGACTGTTTTGGTCTATGGATGTGGCTTGTGTTGATACTAGATGAGGCAAAGCCAGGAGAAGATAAGACAAGAGTGCACCCTGAAACATGGAGAAAACACAGTAAGCCAGAAAATTGTTGTGCCCATAAACTCATTTGCTAGCCAGCTGAATAACTGAAAATCTCATAGGGAAGTATGTGAATAATTAAACATAGTCATAGCCATTTGTGGCCATTGTAGTTCAATTAATAATTTAGAAGGGTATCCACAGTAGCCTGTCTTCCCCTTCCTTCACATCTCTGCTTCCCCAGCCCTATTTCTTCCTTCTCTTCTTCTTCCCTCTCTTTTAGTACAGTAGAGTCTGTGGGTCTGGATGGTTCCTGGAGAAATATGATAGGGTCCTGTGAACCCACCAGTGTGGTTAGATGTGCCATCACCTCAATCGGTTGTGACTTTGCCAACCAGCATGTTTCATCCAGCACCTTTCTTTCCTTCCTCTTCCTCAGCAAACCTAGTGATGTTCCAAGGTGCTGGTGCCTACCTGATGCTCTCAGTCCCCAAGGAACAAAGTCACTCTTCTTGCAATGTGATTTCTTTGTCTTCCCAGTCCCTGACCCAGATCCCTTCTCCTTTTAAGTGCACGCAGGTGTGTTTGCCTACGAGCAGAGACTTGTGAAATCGGGGTTGGTAATGGGAAAATGCTCATTCACGTGTTCAAAAGCATCTGCCACTGGAACTCTGCTGCTCAGCTGAGAACACCAATGGCGCTCCCAGCAGTGAGTGTCCCTTCCCAGGGACACGTCCAGCGTTTAGTGATACCTGCCCTTGTACAGCTGGGCTAAGGAAATCATCCTCAGACAGGGGGCTGGGAAAGTGAGTCTCCATGAGAGCACCGACCGCTGCCAGTGAGGTGACACAGGTGATGTGACACGTGATGACATGAGTGCAGAGATTAAAGCCCCACAGCTTCCTCAGCTGTCAATGTGGCCTCATTCACACGCATTAGAAATTCACTTGTAATTTTCAGGAGGATATGTGGAAAAGTTCCTCTAAAACGACTCTCAACAAGCGTGTCACCAGCTCAGAGGACGAGCTCTCATGTAGGCCATATTTGAGTTATCAAACCCAACACCTAGAGGCAAATGTCATCTTATCATAACTGCTCTGTAAACAGAAATCATCGCATAATCTTTTGTCTCACCCATCACATCCAGGCGACAGCCCAGGAAGCCTATTAGCAAATGCCAACACGCCTACCGCACCGGGGCGAGTTACGTGCCTGGGTTAAACACCGCAAGGGGAGTATGGGAGCCTCGGCGGGGTAACAGCAATGAGTCACCTGAAGTCAGAGAAGTGCTAAGTGATTTTCTCATGGGAAAAACTGAGATCTAACATCACTGCGATTGAAAATCTTTTTCTTTTTTTTTTTTTTTTTTTTTTTTTTTTTTTTTTCCTTTCCTTTAAAACTTTTTTTTTTTTTTTTTTTTTTTTTTTTTTTGTAAAGGTTCTTATTGAAAATATCATGCATGATAAAAGCAGAGCCCAGAAAAAGAGTGCATATACCCATACGGCTCTGGATGGGCATATTACAGTGTGAATTTTGCAGTGGGAAGATAAATTATAGAAGTAACCAGAGCCAAACGAATACCAGAGCCAGGAGTAAAATTGCAAGAATTACAGTACATACTTCAAAGTAAAGTGCTTGTACTAATAGCCTGATAGCAGTACCCGTTTCAAAGTTAGAAGCGTGTTGTCAGTAAAACACAGTGTTCACAGATGTTTTGATCTGCCAGTACTGCATTTCTAAAGAACTTAATATGCCCGTTTCTGCTGCTGCCCTAGTTCGGGGGCCCAGTACACCAGCGGTTGGGTAGATCCCATCCTGAAATAGCACAACGAGCCCCAGGCAGTGGGTCAAAGCAAATCCAAGGGTCTTCCCCAAGCCTCTCCCATAGGGTGGCTGGCTGTTTTTCCTGTCCCATGCTGCTCTGCAGGTGTTGATACATTGCAGTTGTTAATTTTATGCTAGACCAACACTGAAAAGGAGAGAAAAGTTCAATATGATGGTGTATCTGTTGTGCGGTGGCTTTCCAACTCAAAGCCAGTGCTAACATTGCTTCCAGCAGACAGTGAGTGAATAAAGAAACCCCTACATGATATTTGAAGCTGTTTGCCATAGGAGACTCCCCATCTTGCAAATCTCTCAAGTTAGCTTGAAGCTATCAGAACACATCAGCCAGGCACTGATTTGAGGCAGGGAGGGAAGTTCCTTTTTCTGCTCACTGAGGACAGATGCTAATAGAGGGACGTGCTGCAGAATTGCCCAACTTGGGATGTAAATCTGGTTTTTTACAAGTGGGGAATGTGCTGTCAGTAGTACAGTTAAAAAAAAAAAAAAGTAGTGCATTAACCACAAATTAATAAAACCATCCCAATTTATGCAAAACCTGAGCTTGCAGGGACCTGTTTCAGTCCCTTGTGACATTAAAAATATTCCTGCTGTCACAAAACTCTTTTGAATGGTGTCACATTTTGAAGTCCTTTCTTTTTGTGCATCCTTTAAGATTAGATGTTTTTTAATAAGAGAGCCTCTCCAAAATTGGGGGTGGGGGTGGGTAGGAGGGTAGTCATTAGTTTGTTTCGGTGCAGATGTCATTTGGTTTGTTTCAGCTTAGTTTAAGATTGTGCTTAACTTTAGTCCCTCAGATTGTCACTTTTAACTCAAGAGAAAGGGATGTGCACAGGTTGTCTTAAACAATAAAATGCACATAAATGAAACAGCACGGTTTTTGTGGTTTGATCTGGCCAAAGTAATCTGCTTCACTTCCCAAAGTTATGGGATACATTGACTGGCTGAATTAATATGGGGAGTGATACAGGATATTTGGACTCTTGTCAGTTATTTCATTCTGTTTTTTCCCAGCAGTAAAATGGATTTGTTCTGAAACCTGGAAAAGAAAGAAATAAACTTGGCAGATGGGGCCAGTTTATGATTTATTCTGAGTTTGTAGCTTGATCCAAACGCCGCTGAAGTCTATGGAAATCTTTGGGGGGATTTCAAAAGGAATCTCATCAGGCGCTTGATTAATATGCTGGGGAGTTGGGGGGGCACATGTCTGGGGCCAAGGGAGTCTTGCAGATCTCATCCTTCTTTTTTTTCCAGGGCTTGCATTCTCTTGGTGTACATCCTTTCATGCAAGTCTCTCAGTGTTCCCTGAACCATATGTATTTGGATTAAAAGGTAATATGAGAAGCGCTAGGAAAAGCTGAAGCCAAGTCCTATTTTATTGCAGGAAGGCCTCAAAGTGATGTGAGGAGGGACAGCGTGTCTGACATCTGGGGCTGTGGGAACGTTACTTAGAGGTTGCAATGGAGACGGGGGATTCTTGTCAGTCCTGTTTCCCTTGTGTCCAAACTCTTGCATTCACGTGCCAACTCTGAGCAAATTTGGGGATGGAAAGGAAAAGGGGGGCGAAGGAGGAGAGGTTTGCAGAGTGTGATATCCTAGCGTGAGCCCCACCGTGAGGGATGCTCTGCAGCCAGGCGTCTCGTCTTGTCTCATCTCAGGGTGCGGGTGGACCGAGGCGGGTCGCAAAGCCTTGTGCTCTGGTGCACTTTGGATCTCGGTTTCACGAGTCAGCGTAAGTGTGTGACCTTAATCAAGCTGATTAACCTTGCTGAAGCATCTGGAAATAGAGATGAGTAATAAGTGTAGCAGAATTTAGCATGCAGCGCCTTTTAAATTTACTGTTATCTGCAGTGTTTTCTAGACTGGAAAATTTCCAGATTCTTCTAGGACGGGAAAGGCCACTATGTGATGTATGGAAACGAAAGAGGGTTTGCGTCTTGATTTATTCCTAATCTTATTACTCTGTGACAGGATCAGTTATCTCTTAAGAGGTGGTATTAATTAATGTTTACAAACTATTTTGCAGCTCTTGGGGAAAAATGCATCACAGAACTGTGTTACTACTTGAGCTATTTATTAGATGGCACCCGATATGTGAAACCTCCTGCTTGTGACTGCGACCGTGTTTCAGTGTACGTTATGAGCTTTCAAACTCCTTTTGGAAAAGCTTGTCTTTTAAAACCTTACTATTTTTCTTCCCCCCCCCCTTCCTTAAAGTGGGAGGGAATCTCAGATGATCTTTCACATGATTCTTCCAACACCCAGTCATTCATCAGCAGAGACTTAAAGATAATAAACTTTTTGTTTCAGGCAATTACTTAATCTCGACAAACTCCTGTGTTAAGCAGGGCTATTAACTGAGCAGGCCATAAATCAGCGTGTTGCCAGGTGGGTGAGTCTCCTGAACTGCAATCACTCTTCAGGACCTTCCAGAGACCCCTTACCGTCTTAAGCACCCTCATTACACAAGCAGCATGCTAACAACCAGCACTTTGCATGAGCTGCCCGGAGAATCCACTGCAAACTGCACTGGGACCATTTTTAACACCAGGTGGAAAATTTTCATACCACGGCAGGATGATACATGGGAGTTATTAGCCTGCACCAAAACCACAGCTGGGTAAAACAGATAACTTCCTCACCCCTCTCCTCGTCAGACCTTCTGCTTAGTTAAGAGCATCAGGCTGCCTTATGCTTGGTTAAAAGCCAACTCGTGCAGGATCCTTTTAGTCTTTATGGACCAGGAGTGCTTTGGGGACTGATGTCCTGAAGCATGAAAGCTCCCAAAACTCTTCTTTGAAGGCTACCGAGATGCTTATCACCTGGGTATAAGTGCAAGAAAGAAATACCCAGCCCAGCAATTTTATCACGACTCTAGCAGAAAGCAGACATCTTTGCTTCCCTTTCCAGAAAGGCGTTTGCTCAAAACGCACAGCAGACTCTGCGCGGGGTTTTTCCAGACTCGATTTGTTCAATTTTACAAATAATATAAACAGACCTTTCATACAGAGGGGAAATTTTTCAAGCCATTGCCTATAGGAGCAGTTTGATTTCAGTTTGTTTTAGTGCCTGGAGGAGCATATGCATAAAGAAAGCAAACTCCTCACCCCTGTGGTTTGGATTGGAGAGGCTAGAAATGCCAGCGCTGCATTTGAAGCGCGGCCTTGTCCTGAAGGATTGAGAAAGTCTTTGTAGCGTGAGGGGGTACGGGTGTCCCCGCGATGGCAGCAGGCAGCCCTGCGGCGGGGCAGGCCGTTCAGGTAGGTCTGTGCCCAGGGCGGGCTGGCGTGCCCTTTCTTGTTGGCACTGGCACCTGCGCTTTCATGGGATTTAAGCATCTGCTTGGGAGTTTTCCTTCTGCAAGGCGGCATTCCAGCTCCTGCAAGTTGTGCCGGCTCCTTGAGCCGACTGCTCCTGGTGCGGTACCTGAAGGATTTGGGGAAATGTATTTGGTTTGCTATGGCTGGTCAGCCCAGCTTCTCTGTACACGTAGTTTGGCCAATACTAGAAGGAGCTGTACCCCCCCAGGACAGCACCTGGGAAGCTGGGCTGTGAGCATGAAGCCCACCCAGCTGAGCACCAGCCACTGGGAAGGGGTAAGTTATCTTTCAGCAGGATGCTGAAGTCAGCCCTGCAGCCACACAAAACCAGCCTGACCACCATAAGGGAGAGTGGCACGACATGGGGATGAGTGGTCAAGGGAGGTCAGATCTTCTGCTTTCCGTGGCACTCTGGGCTGGAAGTGGTGCTGAACCGCAGCCTAAGGGCTTTCTTTGCTCATTTGTGCACCGGCGATCTCATGGTAAACTGGTTCAGGGAGTTGATCCAGCCAGAGCCCCGTGCAATAAATTTTAAGTTGATTAGTTTTCGACTGGATGAACTCCCTGAGCTGGCTGGGTGTGTGATTGCGTGAGTGCCAGTGCCACCTCCAGGGAGGGGTGTGAATGTGTGGCTGGGGGCGTGAGGCAGGGTTGATTTGAATGCTAAAAGACATCCCCATCTGTAGACCTGCTCCTGGGGATGCAGCTTGGGATGATGCTCCTCAATGAGCTTTTATTTGCATGAGTGGAGGGCACATGGTCAGGGCTCTGCTAGATTTGCTGTAAGATGAGCAGTGTCATGCAGAGAGTACTGAGTGATAGATGATGCGCTCTCCTCCTTTTTCATTCACTAATTTTGCCCTTTGGTGCTTAAGCAGTCTCCTTGTCTCTAGCCTGAGGCTGCTGAACTTCCCCATCTCAGCAGCGGAGATCCTGAGCTTGGTTGCGTTGGACACAGCTGAGGGCATCAGTGTTCTCGGGTGCTCCTGCTGCCTCCTGGTTATAAATATCTGTTAGTGCTTTCTCCCATAATGTCTCCATCTAATGGCAAATTACAATTTAGCCTTGTATTATTGGTGATCCGGAGTAGTTGCACTTTTGAGAGCAAATGAGAAGGTTGCTCAGGTGTAAAGTCAAGCTCTGGGAGAAGCTAAGTTGTGTAGAGCAGCACGTTCAGCTGTCTATGGGCCCACACTCCGGTTCTCTGCTCTCAGGGTCCCTGCTACTGGAGGCAGGATCTCTGTCAGGACCTCATTTGCACGTGCATTAAATGCATTTCTCTCTCCTTGGGGTACCCAGAAAAAGAAACATCTTGAGGCGTTGGGTTGGGGTCTCTCACAGCCAGGTATTGGGGACCGCAGGAGAAAGGCAGGGGATATTGAGGAATACTCCAGGGACTCAGCAGGCGGCTGAGGTTCACTCAAATCCTTTTCACCAGCCGTTTCAAGCGATGCGGCTCCCACTGTGAAATGAGCTTTAATATGAAATACACAGGGGAAAGAAAGAGTTTGCCATTCACTGGAGCAGTCCCAGAGCAGTCAATGGCAAAACCTCTCAGCCCAGGCTTTTTTTGGAAATTGCTGCATCAGCTGGAGCTGCTGGCGGTTGGTGAATCCGGGATGCTACTGGCTTCCCACAAAGCAGGACGATAACAACTTGGAGAAAGCTTCTCCCCTTAAACCTGTAGGCATTTTTTCTTCCGTGAACGTGTCTTTCTTGAGGGATCCCTAAGTTTGCATAGATGTTTTTTGACATATTATTCTTCTCTTACTGCCCGTCCAGGCAGGCAGAAGCTGAACTACCATCTGGTCTGCCCCCACCTCCCTGCCTGCCCCTTGCGTGCCAGGATTTCTTCCTCACTGGTTTGGATTTTTTTTCTTTTTTTTCTTTTTTTTTTTTTTCTTTTTCTTCTTTCTATTCTCTGGTAGCAGCTGTTGGGAGAACAAGCCCCAAGATCCATCTGGCCCTTCCAGCTTATCGGGCTGTGTCTTTTCTTCACAAAGCAGCAGTGGCCGCACTTTCATACAAGAGTTACATTTTATAACAGCAACTTGCTCGAAAAGCAAACTGCCTTTTATTCGCTTGTGCTGCCTTTCTCCCTTTAGAATTGCAGCCACGGCCGTACCACAATGTAGCCTCAGATCTGAGTCAGTCTAGAGGGCTGCTTTTCTCTTTTTCTTTTTGCTTTTTTTTTTTTTCTCCCCCTTTCTTTTTTTTTTCTTTCCCTCCTCTGCTTTCTGGAGGAGTTGGCACAATCCTGTGTTATTAGGACATAAGCCAGCTTGTTCTAGTGGAATTTCCTGTCTGATTTTAATTTCCCCCTCATTTTTTTTCCCCCCTCAAAGTGAGACAGAAAAGCTTTTTAATTGCACTGCCGTAGGTTGGCCTTTCGGGATATTATTATTCTTATTAAGTACTTCCTGTTGGGAGGCGGCACATGAGTAGAAGTAACAAGGATCTCGGTGCAGTCGGGGCTTGTGGCCTCTTTGTTTGTTAATAACTGTCAGATTGGCAGCGTCCTCAAAATACATCTTGGCTTGACAGCCTGGCAATTAAGCGATTTTCAAGACTCTCAACATTTGCAGCTCAAGACCTGTGGAATTAATAAGCTGCATTAGGCCTTTTGGGTTTGTTTTCTGCTCTTCGGTAGTCACAACTCCTCGTCCATCTAATAAAAAGCTGGCACCAGTGGGAAAGTCTCGCTCTGGAAATCCTCAGCGTGGAAGTAGAAACTCCTGATCAGGTGTGGTGGGGCGGACTGGCACGTCCCAGATAGGATTTGCTTTCTGTTCTCCATCTCAGCAGGTTTAGATTGGAAATTAGGAAAAATTTCTTCACCGAAAGGGTTGTCAAGCATTGGAACAGGCTGCCTAGGGAAGTGGTTGAGTCACCATCCCTGGAGGTATTTAAAAGATGTGTTTATGTGGTGCTTAGGGACATGGGTTAGTGGTGGATTTGGCAGTGCCAGGTTAATGGCTGGACCTGATTATCTTAAAGGTCTTTTCAAACCTAAACTATTCTATGATTCTCTATCCCAGCCTCAATGGCTTACATTTCGGCAGGCTCCCTGTGCTCATGTAGGGTCTAGTGATGAGCGTGTTCCTCTGGGGTGCTTCTGGCCATTGAAGCACAGGGGTCTCGACAGCAGCCCTGTGTGGTGCAGCCCATAGACCAAACTTTGGGCACTTCTCCAGCAGCAGCATGTGAGTGGAGCGGGTTGTCATGTGCTATCATACTGCTGATGTTTCAAATTTCCCTGTGTCCCAAAGAAAAACTCAACACTTAAGAACAAGAATTCAAGGAGAAAAAGGCCATTATTTTTTTTTAATTTCTCAGGAAGCAAAAATTCTCAGCAATCTCTTTCAGAAACTTCCCTTGTTGGCAGATACTGTTGTAATCAAGTCAAAGCATTTCAAGTTCATCACTTCCACATTCTTCTTATAGCGTAAAATATAATAGATCATAAACCATCTTGATCTTTTCTGCACTGCTTTTGACAGCGGTTGAGGGTTCCTGGAAAACGTTTTCTGGCAGAAAAATGTTCTGCCTTAAACCTTCCACCAACTTTCGCTATTTAGGACTGGAGATGGCTGCTGGTGGCAGCAAGACTGTTTAGGAGATTTTTCTAATTATTGCTCTTTGGAAAGCCATCCGAGCTTCAGTGTTTGGGCACCCCACTGCAGAAATTTCTCATGCTTGTGGGGTTCCCCCTGGCTGCAGGAGAGCTCTGCTTTCATGTTATTTACCCTTCCCAGAGGTATAAAAAAATAACAATTTGTCCCCTTAAGGCTACCACACAGCAGAAACCCAAAGAGCCCAGGAATTCTTGTAGAGTAATAACGCATTGCCTGTATTCACAGATGCCCACCTGAATGTCTGCAATACTTCTATAGATGTGAATATGTACATCCTCCCGACACTGTTTTGAAGTTTTGGGTACAACCTGTTTTACAAAAGCCAGAACTTTCCATGCAGGTTGTCTGCAAGCTTCAGAAAGTTTTCTCACCAAGAAGCAAAGCATCCAATTTTTGTTCACACCTGACGTGTGCTGCAAATCCAGCTCCTGCATGGGAGTGTGTTATTGCAGGGTTTTCTGGTGTTCTCATGTCCCCGCTGTCTCCACCAGGTTGGCCATCCCCAACCCTTCGGTGTCAGAGGCAGAAAGCCCCTCACGCAGTATTTCAGAGATGGTAGGTAGCAGCTGAGGTATTTCAGGGTTTGATTTCTTAATGACAGTTCTACATTCTTGTAGAAAATGTCAATGAACTCTTACATTTTTAATCTAAATTTTCCATGTAGAGGGAAAGGCCATTTTTAGACTCGCTGTAATTGTTCCAGCTCCTTTGCCCAGGAAAAGACTGGCAGGTTTAATGTCCTTAATGAAGGTCAGGTGGTGCACGGGAACAAGCTGAGGAGAGCTGCCAGGAGCTTCAGGATGGGTTAGACATCAAGATGAACAAGAATATCCTATTTCCACTAGGGCCTGAGTTCATTTAAGCATCCCACCTTCTTCTTGGGGTGGGGAGGAAATTTATGGGCAAATTCCTTCAGTGTTGCCTCGAGTTGGCCACGAGGCCGTGGGGGGAGCTCGCTGATCTAATCTAATCTCATCCCATCCCATCCCAGCTGCAAGAGGCAGCTCGCTCTGCAGATGCCTACCTGCTTGCCCTGCTTTTGGACATAGCCTGCGGCCCAGTGACCGAGCTGAAACATGTTCCCTGGCTGCGGGGCCACCAGGACCACGCTTTTGCCTGCTGTGTGGCAGCAGTGCCCATTTCCTAGGCGAGGGCTGTGTAATGGCAACCATCAGCATCTTCAGACTTTCTCTTTGTTCTTCCACCTGAGCTGAAGCAGCAGAATAAACTTTATAGAAGGTTAGATTCCTCTGGCCCATCCCCAGGATGATGGATGGGTGTTGTGGTGGCTCCCGAGGAGGTTTCCTCCAGGATGCTGGAGAGGGGCAGCTTTGCATTTTGGTGTCTGATGGATCAGTTTGCTGTGACCCATGGCTTTTATAACAGCTTTTATTATGAAACCCAGGAATGGGCTTTATTCTGCACCAAGCAAGCGCCGCATCCATGTGGGCATCCAAAGTCTGTGTCCCCACAGGGAGATGAGCTGATACTTGTGTGTCTCACTTCTGGCTGGCAGGGAAACAAGTGACTCCTGAGTCCTTCTGTGGTGGTGAGTTGTGGGGGGGGGATCCAGGCATGCTGCTAGAGAAGAGGCAAGCGTTGTCCATGTTGTCCCCTGCTCCTCATTGTGCCTCAGTTTCTCTGAGTGTAAAGCCATGCTGATTCTGTCCTGGAGATGCTGTGAAGTGTCAGTATTATAATGCTTGTTTCAAGGCTTTTTTTTGTAATTTTATAGCTGAGGAAGGTCAATGTATTTTGTCATATTTCTTGTTTGCTTTTCACATATCTGCTTCCCAGCTGGGCCTCTTCTCCTTCCAGTGCTCCTCCAAGGTATTTACCATCACCTGAGCCATTTGTCCAACAGAAGTTACTTGTATTCTCTTTGTGGCCTACCTGAATGGGAAGCTTGGCTTGCTGCACCCAACCCATGGTTAAACTAAGGACATTGACTTCCCTAGCGCCCTGACACGCATTGTCTGAAAAAAATAGTTTTGTAAATCAGGCTACCACCGTCTTTCTTCATTAGATGTGTTAGAGGAAGAGAGAACTGGTTCTGCACCCCTCTGGATGGAAACGGCTGCTTGGTTGTGTTTCAAAATGGCCTGTAATACTGGGGTTGGGAGAAGGGGCTCCTGTAGGTGAGCTGGTGGGATTCTGCCTCCCATTTATCCTTGCTAGAGTGCTCATAGTGGGCCAGAATGAATATTTACTATTATTTTACCTGTGTAGTTCCTCTTCTATTTTTGTCAAAGCCACTGAGCAGGTAATAAAACAATGTAATAATTAACCAATAATAATTGAAGTACACTGAATGAAAACCAAACCCAATGCTAACAAGCCAAACAAAAGAAAAGCCCGCACGGTGCTGCCCTGTTTATAGTGCTGTCTGCTGGAATCATTATACACGTTGATATAATAATACTGAGCACTTAATTACCACATCATTTTTAAAGTGCTGTATAAACATTAACCAAACCTCTGAGGTAGGGAGGTATTATTATCTCCATTTTAAAGAGGGGAAATTCTGACAAAGCGAGGTTAGTTGGTAATTTAGTGTCGTGAAGTCAAGCAGCTGGTGGGGCGGGAGGTGGAGATTGCAGCCTCGCGCCTGGTCCACTGTGATTTTTGGAGACAGAAAAGCACCTGAGATGGCTTTTTTTGTGAATCGCACGGCGCTGCCGTTCGGGGAGGGCAGATACTCCCTCAGACACCTCTCTCTGCTTAGAAAATATGCAGATCAGTGTAATTAGTAACCACATAATTATTCCTTTTTGAGGGAGGCGCGCAGTTGGTGTATTTTGCAAAGTATCTAAACAACATTAAAGTCGCGTTCTCAAGCGGGGGCTTTGGAGGGGGTAGGCGAGGGTGACTCCAGGCTTGTGTGTCTGCTCCCCCTCCTCCCCGTATCGATCCGAGCGGTGGTTCTGGGAATGGCTTTCCTTGCAAAGCCCTTAATATTCTGCGTGGTGGTACATGACTTCATCCGAGGAGAATCCCACAGGCACACCAGCGTGATCTGCTCTGTCATGTTTCTGTGACCCAATTTTCCCCGTTCTTTGTCTCAGACCTTCCCTGACCCCAGGCCTATTATCTCTTCCAATAATTCACCCGGGCCATTATTAATGGTGCATTAACTTCGGCTGTGCTTTCAGCGAAGATGTTTTTCTTGTGCTCATTCATTCGCTCAACTCACTTAAACAGCGAGATCATTATTCTGGGGACGTCACACAAACACAAAAACATCTCCCTTGCCGACACCTACAGCCCCACAGCACTTTGCCGGAGGGGCGGCCATCCAAATGCAACACTGCGACACCCAGGAGGGACTATCAAAGGGAGTCAAGTAGCCACACACACACTCAGTCCCCTGGGGCCAGTTTGCCACCCCTGCTCACACGCCTGGCTGTCCGCGGATGCTCTGGAGCCCACCAAGTCCACTGAGCCTAGGGGAGCTCTGATATGAGGAAAATCACTGCACAGGGAAGGCTGGGGAGTGAAGCACAAGCCCCTCTTTGCTGTTTCAAAACAAATCTGATGTTTGCCACCGCAGTCATTGGATGCCAAAATGCGTCCCCTTAAAGTGGACGAGTGAAATTGGGACTTTAAAAAGCAAAACAAGAAAATGAATGCTTCTTACAATTTATTTATTTACTTGATGCTTTGGGCTTCTCTGGGTGATGACTGAATGAAGAACACTTCATGTTTGTTGTATCTTTATTTTTGTCCTTGAGAAGAGAGTGAGATTTGGACACGCAGGAGAAAATGTGGGCAGCAAGAAGAGCCTTTGCTCTGGAGATGGGGAAAACTAGCAAATTCCTCCTGTCATGTCTTAGAGGTTTGCACATAATGCCTAGTGCAGACAGTACTTATTTTCCTATTATCCTTCTCAAAGAAGCTGGACCTGGAGAAAAAATAGTAGAAGTTGTTGCAAGCTGCCGTGTCGCACCAAGCAACATCCCACCACCCCCAGTAAGAGGGACGTGGCCCGTGATGGCACAGCGCTGCTGCTGCGGAAGCCCTTGTGGACACTCACCAGCACCTTCTGGGATATCCCTTTTCCATATTTTTTTCCGTGTCAGCTGCTTTTGCGCAGATGCTAATGCCACTGTGGTGACAGGAGTGCGTGAGCTGTTGTCTGGAGAAGTTTTTCTCCCACAAATCTAAATCAATCCAATACCCTGGGGCTCCAAAGCCTTTTAGAGATAAAGTTGCAGTTTCTGCCTGCTGTGCTTGAGGTTCGCTGGGTAACTTGCTCTTGTTTGACTGTATATACTTGGGTCAGTTATTTTACTTTACCCTGCTTCAGCTCCCCTCAAGTGAAAAAAAGGGGCCATGTTTCAAATGAAAGTGTTTGTTTCTCTTGCTAAGGAGAGGTGAAGCTTTTTTAGTCTTTGCAAGGTAGTTTGTGATCCCTTTATGAAAGCTGTGTCCCATGCATCATTAAAGCCATAGGAAACCAAGCCCAAAAGGGATCTCAAGAAGTCAGCGTTTGTTTTTCTGGTTTTATAAAATGTTATTTTTTTAATGGACTTTTTTTGCAAAGTCGTTGGAATAAAGCACTATAGGTGCATTATCCAGACAGCAATCTTTTACTATTTTCCTCGACAAATGACTTTCCCCATTGATTACAAAACGGTCGTGCTCTGTTTCTGATGGCAAAGCAGCCCACTCAAAGCCTGGACTTCTTGTTCCTACAGAGTACTGTTGGACAACTGTAGGAGAACCGTGTCTGGTGGCCTGCAAGGCTCACGGGTGCTTTAGATAAAGCAGCAGGAGCTCTGTGCATATCAGATGGTACAGAGGGTGTGGGGGGGGCACTTCTCAGGGTGTCTCCCTGGCCCATCTTGCTGTGGCATCCCAGTTGCAAGTGGGAACAGAAGATGTGTACTTTTAGTCCTCTCTGAAGGTCCTTCTGAATTATTTTTGTCAGTGAACTGCAAACGAAACCCAATTCGGCGGCTTGGGGTCTGATTTCTTTTCTTCTGCTGCCTTTTTTTTTTTTTTTTTTTTTTAATTTATGAGCTACATTTTTTCCCCAAACCCCTCAAGTTTTATAATTTTTCTTTAAAGGTTAACTTCCGCAAGGTTTTTTTTTTTTTTTTTTAACTTAAAGCGATCACATGTGTAAGCCGAAGCACTTGGAATACAAAAAAGCTTATTTGACCCTTCCTAATTCTCCTTTTTGGGCTCCAAAAGAGGTGCTGCTGTGAGTGATGTCAAAACGGCTCCTTTGCTCGCTATACAGACCCATAAATGCAGTGTGTGTTTCTCTTGAAGCACAGGTTTATCTGTGGAGATAATCAAAAGCCTGCATCATCCTCAAAAAATGCCTGTTTCTGATGCCTCCCTCCCTGATTCCTGGGATTTTCGGCAAAGGGACATCCCCTTTAAACCCGCGTTTCTTCTTCATATCTTTTCTCTTTGAAGCCAGAGGGTTGGCTGGCCTCTTTTTTTTTTTTTTTTTTTTTTAACTTAAAGCGATCACATGTGTAAGCCGAAGCACTTGGAATACAAAAAAGCTTATTTGACCCTTCCTAATTCTCCTTTTTGGGCTCCAAAAGAGGTGCTGCTGTGAGTGATGTCAAAACGGCTCCTTTGCTCGCTATACAGACCCATAAATGCAGTGTGTGTTTCTCTTGAAGCACAGGTTTATCTGTGGAGATAATCAAAAGCCTGCATCATCCTCAAAAAATGCCTGTTTCTGATGCCTCCCTCCCTGATTCCTGGGATTTTCGGCAAAGGGACATCCCCTTTAAACCCGCGTTTCTTCTTCATATCTTTTCTCTTTGAAGCCAGAGGTTGGTTGAATAGACAAGGATGAGAATATAGCAGTGGGAGGTCCGTGTCTTGCTCATAAACCTTGGCCAGAAAATCAGCTCCGACAAGTGGGGACAGGTAGCAGCGTCTTTCCCCTTATCAAACGGCGCGGCGGAGCAGACACATTCCTGCACGAGCAGCGGCTGGGTGGAAGGTGGGGCCTCCCAAATGCATCTTTCTGCTCCGCTGCCGTGCTTCACCCCGGGAGCTGCGTGCCACGGGCTTAACTTAGAGCCGTGTTATTTCTGCATGGAACACCCTGTTTTCCCATTGTCCCTGCCCCCTGGGTGCTGTTTTGATTAGTACTTTGGTTTTCTCTTCCTTCCGAGGGAGCCAGAGAAAATGTTTACCTGTTGTCCCAGTGCTGGGGGACTTTTGGGGGTGCAATGGTTCACCTTCCTGCCTTGGCATATTGTACCACACGGCCTGGTGTGGCCCAACTTTTTCCCGAGGGAAAGTTTTCCCCAGGCCTCCTACTAAAATCTTCCTCCCTCTGTGTAAAACAATCATCATTAGTGCTAATTGGGCAGGTTTGGGGTTAAATCTGCAAAGATTGCTTGGGTTTGGTAAATCCTCTGCCACCGCAAAGCAGATAATGTTAAACAAAAGATTGCCTTGATTAGATTAAAGTTGGCAAATTCATTGCCCTAATCATCATATTGCCCTTCCCGTGGCTATTCAGGAATACATCACCGTGACTTACTTGAAGTAATTGAATATAATTGTCTTTTTAACTCGTATGTGTAAAACATCCATCTTTGTTAACGGCATGTGTTGCTGTCCTGCTGCCAGCTCGCCATCCTCTTTGGGAGGGGTGGGAACAAGAAGCAGAGCCAGGCTGACGTTTATGAATTGGTAGTTGATTGCCTATAAAACCATTCATTATTTCTGACCAAGCACCTGGAAGAGAATAAAAAGGAACAGCCCCAGCCACTGGAACCCGTAGGCTTGGCGCTGGTGCTCCCAGGCAGGGGAGCAGAGGGGAAGCCCTAGAGTGGGACGTTGCAAAAGGACGTCACCAAAACCAACCCTTCCCCTTGCCCTTGGCGGCAGCAAAGCCCAGAGCATGTGGTGGGTTTGGAAATAAGAATGGCAGAGTAAAACAGGCGCCCAAGGCAGGGGCACTGCTGGCTCTCTCGTCATCCAAATAGGATGAAAAGCTAAAAACAAACCAGCGGTGCCAGTGGGAGGGAGGAAGTTCATGGAAATTTTTCTCCCATTAATAATCAGAGGTGTGAGGAGGGAGAAACTCTCTTCAGATGTCATTTTTATACCAGCAGATAGCTAGGAAAGGAGGCCAGGCAGCAAACACCCCGTGTTTGCTTTTCCCCGGCTCTCCTGAGTGACAGGGAAAGACTCTTTTAGCACAAAATTTCCAATATTACCTCAGCAATCAATCATTTAGAAAAGCACAGTTACAAAACAAAAAATAACTGGCCTGGGTTTTAAGAGGTTCAGATTGACTTGTTGTTCTTAGTGGTTTCATTATTATTATTAGTGAATTAAACTGGTCCAGGGAACGGGCCCAAGGATCAGGATATGACTCTCTATCATTACCACAATGCAGAGCACAATTTCAGCCCAAGTCAACTTGCATTTTCCTGAAGTTTGGGGCTTCACCCACCCCTGGGTTATGGGCTGCCTGTTACAGGCTGAGCGGCCACCCTGTGTTGGGAGGGCGCAAGACATCACCTATAGGGATGCCAGCTGGGCTGTGCAGGTTGGCCCCAGGACCGCGGAAGAGCTGGGTTCATTTTCGGGGTGAGCACTGCAGGAAGCCCAGCCTAGGGGCTGAGGTTGGGGGAGATGTTTGTGTTGTCCGGCATCAGACGTCTCTGCAGGAATAGTGGATTTTGTGACACTGTTTGGTGTGTGATGATGTAAAACCTCCCTGGCCCGCTCCCTCTGGCCCCCACAGCAGCTGTGGGTTGTGGCTGTAGCGGTGTCCCCAGGGAGGGGGACAGCACAGCCTGACAGCCCTGGCAGCGATTTGGGGAGACCAAAGGCTGTAATGTGCTGCGTGAGCAGGGGATAGGGGTGTGACGGCTGAACTCTGCTGCATTTCTGACCTGGAAAAACACTGGCTGCCTCTTAAAATGAAGAAGACTCCTTACAAGTGTCCTTATGTAAGAGATCATCCCTACCCGGGACGGTTAAAGGGTGAATCTTCCTCCTGCCAAAGCAAATCCTAAAGGATGCAAGTTTATTCTCTCCCTGAGCCGCTTTTGGGAGAGGAGGGGAGGGGGGAGCAGAAGGAGGGGGGCAGGCGTTTAACAGTTACCCTACTGTGTCCTGACATTAGGCGAGCTGCAAAAATGCTCCCAGTGTATCAGGTTGTGCGCGGTGCCAGCCCTGCGCCGGAGCACGGAGAGCGAGCCCTGCCGCGGAGCCTTAAATACTTTCCACCCCGACTACCTTAGCTTAACGCCTTTCAGCAGAGTTGGCAGGAGGGTTGTTTTTGTGTAGTCTCTCGCCTCTCCCGGCAGCCCGGCTGACGCGCCTGTGCCGTGCCGCGCCGTGCCGCGCCGCGCTCGGGGATCGTAGGTTGCAATGGGAGTAGGAGCCTCAGATCCTCTTGCTGATATGCCGGGAAAGACGTATACGGGGATTTCACGCAAGGCTCTGCACGACGGACCCGAAAGGAGCACAGCCTCGCCGGAGGGAGTCGGCGTAGCTCTGTCGCAGCTGGAGTCACAGATGCCAAAGGCTGAATTTTGAGTCTTTTCTAGGGAAGGAAAAAAAAAAAAAAAAAAAAAGAAAAAAAAAAGAGTTTGGCGTTTGCTGGAGTTTGCTTAGCATCAGCGAGAGACTTGGCCCAAGCTCTGACACTTTGGTTTTGGATGGTGCTTCCCCACTCTCCAGAGAGATGCTACCTGTCGCAGAGGCAAGTCGCAGTGAAATACCGAGTGCAGACTGGGTTCTGAAATGCTCACTTAGGAGGTTGGTTTTGTTTTTGCTTTTAGTCGCCAGTTAGGCAGAAAGGCCAAGAAACCAGAGAGGGAACGGGAAGACCCGTGACGATATTAAGTAATCTTTAATGTAGAACTTCTGTTTGTAAAGGCAGAGCAGGACCAGCCTTTCATCTTTAAGCCGATTGCTGGTAAAAATCTAGGAAGCGGCATCGTTAGGGATGCGATGAGCCCTGTCCGAGGGTGATTGTACGGTATCGTTATTGAGGCTTTGCTAATTGTATTTCTTTAGCTTCTGTAATTTTAGCAGGAAAGGCCCAGGCGGCCAGGCAGCGTTGTCGGGGGTGGCGTGGAGAAATAACCTGATGAATTTTCCATCAGCTCGACTCACTCAGATATTCTCACCGTTAACTTTTGGGGTCAATAATAAATATTAAAACCTGTAGATTTAATAAGTCAATGTAGGTGTTCTCTGCCTTTTGAGACCACTTTATCTTTCCATCAAAGATGAAACAAGCTTCTCAAATGAATAAAAAATAGGGCCTCAAGTGATTACAAGTGAGAGCAATTTGGGCTCCTCTCTCAGAACCTGGCAGTAGGCACTTTTGAGCCTTTTCTGACTGCCTAGACAGTCTGCATTAGCGCTGCTCTCGCTGTTACATTTTTAGGTAAATATTTCCAACTTGTGTGTACAGACCTTCGGGAAAGGTGTTTGCTGCCACTCCAGGCATGAGGGACGACGCGGGTCTGGATCCCGCCAGGCTCTGTTGAGTCTGATTTGCGTTGCAAGTCTAGTTTTCCTTGGTGCTTCCTATAATCTCCTCAAGTTCAAAGAGCGCTTAGCTGCTTGTCTTTGTCAAAAACCCTGTTGGAGATCTTTTATGTCGAAGATGTAGGATTTCTCCGCATGACTTTGATTATTTATTCATTCCACTTCTCTGGTGTATGATAGCGCTGATATCATGAAGACCCCTTGTCTTGCACTGCTCTTGCTCTGAAATTCATGGAGATTTAGTGCCTTTGAAATTGTTTTAAAAGGAAAGGAAAAGTTTTTGAAGTCCCTTTTTTTTTCTTCTTCTTCTATTCCCCTCAACAGTGCCGCAGCACATTTTTCCGGCCTTCCACGCTCCTTTGCCAATTGACATGCGCCACCAGGAAGGACGATACCATTACGAACCTCACTCTATCCACGCTATCCACGGGTAAGTCTCGCACCTCCGCTCCCATGCTTTACTAAAACTTTGGCCACCCGCAGAATGCTGAATCCCACCCCTGAGGTCCCGGGGACTGGCTTGCCCTCCTGGTAGGCTGGCCCCGCTGGCCACCCCCCGCCTCGCTGTCCCCGTCCGGTGGCAATAGTGACCTGCCTGGCAGGGGTGCTCTACAGCTCCGTCAAACCTATAGAAGTGCCGTGTAGCAGCGGGATGGGAGCGCGGGGCTTCGGTGGCGTTACCCGGCTGTGGTTCTGGGGATCAGTTTGGCTTGTGTTTTTGTGCCCACGGTGTTTCTCATGTCACACTGTGCCTGGGTCGTCTTGGTGAAGACCGAGCGCTGCTCCCTCCGTTTGGAGACCATGCGTGCTGTTCTTCCTTGTCCGACAGTTTGGGGGGATGACAGAGAAAGGCTGCCAGGAATTCTGTAATTCACTTTGATTTCACCAGACGATGGCCTGAACAGATTGGATGGTGTTTTCTAAAATGTGGGAAAGAGGCAGGTCCTCGTGCGGGTGTCCATGTCCAGTCTGGCGGGACAGGATTATTATTATCTAGGTTTTGGTGGGGACCTCCTCATGAGAGTCACCCTTCCCCAGGGAAGCTGGTGGCCAGCGAGCACAGGCGCAAGTCAGGGGATGTACCCTGAGAGGGGGGATTGTGGTTAATTTCCTCATCTAGGTCATGACAGCTCAGTAGTCCTTATTGTCTTGGAGAACATGTTTATATAGAGATCTGGGTTCACCTCCTGCAAGCTTTGACCAGGACAGGGAAAAAGGAGCCAGCAGAGTTGTAAGCAGAGACTGTAGTGATTGTGCGGCTGGGAAGGTTTCTCATCTTCCCTGAAACACACCATTCCCGTAGGAGATGAAGAGCACCCTGATGGGGTTGGTGGTCCCACAGCTTCCCCAAGATCCCTCAACCCATGGCTGTAACACAGGGCTCAGCCATCGGATGAGGGACAGGTCCCAGGGCCCTCAATGCAGGGGAACCCGTAAGGGCTGGAAGAGCGAGGAAAGAACAAATAGGGCTCATCACTTAAAAAACTCTCATTTGATCTTTCTGTTGACTCCGGAGCCCCACTGCGGCCTCGCTGTCTGGCCGGGGTCAGCACTCACCCGACTTTGCAGCGGCTGTTTGTAGAGCTGTGCTTTTTCTGGAAAGGTGTAAGGGGGGGAACAGCCCCCGGGAGGCAAGTAGCACAGACGGCGGCAGCCAGGAGATCTGTGGAGTCCCACAGCTACCAGGGCTTTATTCCTCTTCCAAAATGCTGCAGGAAAAAATGATAGGGCATTCCCCTGGATCCTACCAGAAGACAAGTCGTTGTCTTTTTGGCTGGCAGTCAGTTTGACTGGATGTTTAAAGGGGCAGAGCAGCTCCTTCCACGCTGTGCGCAAAGGGGAAAAGACAGGAGGTTGCTAACGTGGGAATTGTGGGGGGGCTAGGGAGCTGAATGACATGGTTCTGGTCCTGCGTGCAAGTACATGCAAAAATTGTAGAAAAAAAGACAGATTAATAAAAAAAACATACTGGGAAATAGTTAATAAGCCAGAGCTCTAGCTGGTAAAGTTCATACTGACTTCTGAAAGGGGCAATATTGAAATCTGAAAGGGGCAGATACTCAGATATTTGGCACCAGGTTATTTGTGTGCCCCACTTGGTGCTCCCCTTCACTCCTGTCGGGCAGGATACTTCGCACTGTCTCTGCAATAGCCTCTTTAGTAGGGTCATGGAGCAAGGTCTTATCCAGAATGTGGCAGAGAGCTCACCAGCTGGTGTCATGTACCTGTGAATCAAAACATCCACTGACGGGAGCCAGTATTTTATCATATTGGGGTTGTCCAACTGATCAAGCCTGGCCAAGTGTACAGTGCTGGCAGATCAGGTTCCAGTTCGTCTGCACCAACATTAATAATCCACTGTTTTAGGAGGGATCCCATTTGTCTGTCAGGAACCTATAGTGTTCTGCTTAGTATTTGGGTAGTCTTGTCGGTAAATACCTATTGCCTTTCTTCTCTGGGATCCTTCACTTTCCCAGCAGCACCTCTCACAAAAACAGCTTGTGAGGTACTAGCGAGAAAACTTGGTTGTTGGTCTTAGAAGAGGAAACATCATTTTCTTTGAAATGTTTTGATAAGGTCAGTCTTACTACCTGGGCATTACACTGAAGGTTGCCTCTGCAGTTGGTGAAGCACCAAAGCTGAGCAGCTGACTGCTTCTTGTCTGTGGGCTTTTTTTAGGGTCAAAGGAATGCCACTTCTGTTCAGCTCTTTTCCAAGTGCCCTGGACTACAGCACGACCACACTAGGAAAATTCTCACCAGCTGTGGAGTTAGTCTTTTGAGCATTTTCTCTCTTTCAGTTTTATCTGTAAACTTCTTAACCTCATTTCCTGCCGTTTCCTCTTCTAGTTTTTGTTCACTTCTCTTTTGTCTTCCTCTTCTCTCCTCCAGTCTCTACTCTGGAGATTATAACATAATGTTCACCCTCCTTGCTAGAGGATGTCCAGTGTGAAATCATCCAGGACGTGGTGGTAGAGCTGGGCTAGAGCATGCAGAGAGGTTGCCTATCTCTTGTTCAATAGGCTGGGTGGACTCTGAGGGTACGGTCAAGCCTCTTGAATTTTGAACTCCATCCTGGTGGTGCAGAAATGCATCCTTCTGTTTAAAGTAAACAACTCCAAAAAAAAAAAA
>NW_015090770.1:4725754-4804591 GCF_001431845.1 Calidris pugnax | reverse complement strand
GGGTTTAATATTTTTCCTAGAACTTTTTTTTTTTTTTTTTTTTTTTTTTTTTTTTTTTTAAAAAAAAAAACACAAAAAAAAAAAAAAAAAAAAAAAAAAAAAAGAATGTGCATATTTTTACTTTAGAAAAGTATGGTAAATGTTTGGAAGAAAAATTTTGTCACTAAGTTTTGGCTTTATGATTAATGTGATCGGTGCGTGACAGAGAGCCCCCAATTCATCAAGCCCATATTCTAGCTGTCTGCTGTTTTGCCGGTATCAAATTTATCTAATTACATGAACATTGCACAGCAAATTAAGTGTAGTATCATTTGTTGCTAACTATGGGGTCTTATTATCTGCCTGCTGCATTATGTCAAAGGTTTGTTTCCCAATTGCTCAATGTGACATGGCAGTGCATTCCCCTTCATCACTATTTGCATTTGGCCTAATAAGAACATACGTTATTTTATCCTCACTGGAAGGAACTCATCTGCAAGGCTCTCTTGAGCAGGACCACCTGTGGGACCCTTTTCTTGGCAACATGCTTGGGAATATTCAAAATTCAAATAATAAAAGACCCGCATGCCAAGATGGGGGCCTAAAAGATTTACTGCATTTCTGCTCACTGTTGTCAGTCTTTATCTATCACTCCTTCCCTTGTTAAACAGGGAAATAATTTTCAGAGCTTGAGCCTTCTTCCAAATCACTGAGCATTTATTGTGTACATCCAGAAGCAGGTCATGTTGGTATCGGTCTTGAAACATACTTCTAGAGATTTTTTTTGGGGGGTAAAATAGTGTTTCTCCATTCATTAGGACAACTCACTTTTCTGAATAACCTCCGCTTTTTTTGCCTATTTGGTGAGACACTACTCTCTCCTTTTTTGACATCTTTGTTTTTTGTCTTTAAGAAAAATTTAGCAGAAATATGGTGCTTGCTTGACTAGTGTAGAAAAATAAAGTATCTCATTCGGCTCTCTGCAGTGCAAACCAACAGGAATATTGTGGATTCAAGGCATTGTCCTGGATTCTGATGCTTCTGAGCTTGAGGTCTTATGGAGGATGGTGGGAGAGAGAGGATTGGAGCCCAGTGGACACTGAGAAAGGATGTAACACAGAATAGAGTAAAACTGAGTGTGGGATGAAATCTCTTCCAGGACTGTAGAGTTAGAACAGCATGAATAAAGGAAATTGTATTGGTACCTATATCTTTTATGAGGTAGCACTTCCCCTAAGCATCATTGTTTAATAGTAAGGTTGCAAAATACAGAACTCAAAAGCTAAGAAATGACACAAAAATAAATTTGCAGATTCTGACTAATCTTTTATGCCACTGCGTGCACAGCCACATACTGTTTTTGCCTGGGATCCTCAGCTCTCCCGCAGCACGGGATGGCCCAGGCTGTGTGGAAGAGCAATGGTGGGTGTTACACGCATTTTCTGCATGTAGCTTTTATCGATTTGTCAGAATTTCACTGTGCACTGTTGGTTGTAGGCAGAACATAGATCAGTGTTACCAGAGCAGAAGCTTCAGCAGGTTCAAAGCTGAACTAAATTCACTTCATACGGTAGAGCAGGTCCTTTTTTAACAAAGGGGATATTTCACATTTTAGTGAGCTGCTTCAGAAAAGCTTACTCCGCTGGGGCCCAGTCTCTGCAATAACTCCCTCCACTTTAAACCAAGGGGGCTCTTAGCATCAGCTTTGTGAGATCAAGCCCTTGACTACAGAGGAAAGCTGCTGGCAGAGACGGCAGGTGATTACAGATAGCTCCCTTCCACTCCCCATTTTTAGGTGTGCTTAGCTACTCTCAACTTTTTTTTGTTTTCTTTAAGCACAACAAAAATAACTAAAAACTCCTTAGCTCAGCTTAAAAGTCCCTGCCAATGAAAGAGCCTTCAGGGCTAACCCTTGTAAATAGCATGCCTAGGCTTGACTCAGCAAGAAGCTTTTTAACAGTAGCTCCTAAACTGTGGTTAAAACCCATCAGGCATTACGCAGTGTAACAAACAAAAGCAGCCTTGTTTTTCTACCGACATCCTGGTGGTGTTTCAGGATGCAGTTCTGACATTATTTATTAACAAAATATTGTTGTTGCTCTTCTGTCCACACACAAAAATAGTAAAAAAAACACCCTGAGCTGATAGTCACGAATTCCATGGCTTTCATCAGGACTGAATTGTCCCAAAGACCTAAACATAGAGAAGACTCCATCTGCATGATAATGTGGACTTGCCCTTAATTTCCCTCTGGTAGGGATTTTATCTGGTTTAATCATGGATCTTCCTCCATTTCCCTGAGATCTTAATATATTACAGATTTTCCCTGATATTCAGCCTACACTTTTTTTCTTTATCTGATCCTATTACCCCTCCTTGTTGAAGTTTGTTTTCTTTTTACTATGTTAAAAATTACAGAATACCTTTTCGGGACCGGTTCCAATGTTCCTGAGATGTTTAGGCAGGGTAATTCACAGGCGGGCGAGGTGACTGTTAAACTTTTCATCATAAAAAGGCTATGTCTCAAGTGTTTACAAATTTGCCAAATTTACTGTCTAACCCAAGATTTTCCATGTTGGATATCTGTTTCAGGCTGGTTTTCTCTTCCCTTTGTTGTTTTTGTGAGATTCAGCCAAGGGAGGCCAAGGGAGGTTAAGGGAAAATATGTTGTTTAGCCATACAAAAAATAATCATCATCATCTTATAACTGTGCTTTGAGAAACTCTAGTGTCCCTTGCGTTAGAGGTGGAATTTACTATTGTCACAGATGTGCCTTTTGCTGTTCCTATTTTTAAAAAAACACACACAAAAAAAAAAAAACCCAACAGAAATCCTTAGAAAAATCTCCCTTCCAACTCAGTTGGTGCAGGGGTGTCAGAGTTTTGCAGTGAAATTTTCCAAGCACTCCCACGTCCCTGACCGCGCTCCAGCCAAGCCCTGCCAGGACGTTCCTGCCAGTGTTCCCCATTTTCTGCTGGGGGCTCTCAGCCACCCCCTCCACCCAGGGGGATTCATGACCACAGCAGATGGTGGAGGGGAGCTGGTCACATCGCAAGCTTGTGGAGCTGCATTTGTGCACTATCGGGAGTGCGTAAAGTGCCTCTGGTTAACCTCCACGGGACACGGCTCCCACGAGGCTGCAGCTTTGATCCCACCAGGCGGTTTAGGATGGGACCCCAGGTAATGGTGGTTCCTGCAGCAAGGACACCGCTCGGCTGAGCCACAGAACGTACCCGCCAATAAGACCTGTGTGTTTTCATATTTACTTTGCTACCGGAGTAGAAAAATCTTTGGCAGGTCATGATTGATGGTTCTGTGCTGCTTTGGAGATAGAGCGAGCTCCCTCCGGAGTCAAAGCAAACAGCTGCTCAGAGAGGCCTTCTTATGTGTTTTGCAAAGTTTTACGACTTTCACCAAATAGACACATTGCTCATTTGGGAAACAGGTTTGGGGGCTCCCACATCCAATTTAGTCTGTCCCCTTCTTTCCCACATGCTTCTTTTATTTATTTAGGAAAATAAGAGTAAGCGATGGTTTGCAGGGGCTGGTCCTTTCCAGAAGGCTGGTTCAAACCTTGCCCTGGTCTGTAATTAGCAGGAGCATGTTGCTTTTAGGTGGCTCTTTGGTAACCTACAGGAGGTGATTTGAGGGACTATCAATACCGATCTCACTGTAAAACTACTAGAATTAATCCTTGATGGTCACTTGATCCATCTCCAGGAGACCACAGGTTAAATAATGGGCTGTTGCTGTCCTGCTTTGGGAGCTGGAAAAATTACTTTAATTCCATCTGTGCTTTAGTTTTCCCATCTCTAAAATGCTATTACAGTAATACTCACCCTCCTGATGTTTTGAGAGCTAAGAAAAGTCAGGTGGTCTGTATCTTGTTTGGCTCCCCAGCAGGGGCTTGTGGCATGTTTTCAGGCATTAGGAAAGAAGTGCACAGCGCTACCTACCTGCGCAGAAGCTGAGAACGTACACACTTATCTCCTGACCTCAGTGGGAGGACAGGCTGATCAGGTCTTCTGAAAATGGGGCAGACATAATCCAAAACATTCATCAAGGCTAGAATGTTTCTGTAGGTTTTTCCAATCTGATAAACTGCTATATGGGAAAAAACCCAACCAGCCAAATACAAAACCCCACATCTTTCTTTTTTGAATCTGGTTAACAATTTTCAAGCATTTTCCATTATGAGAGAGATTTGCACATTTATGCAGTTCCTTAAATTGAGGATAGTTTCACCGTGTGTGTTTACTTAAATGGCGTTTAGAATACTTTGAAAAACTCACACCTGAAGTCCAGAGGCACCTGAAGGTGCATGGTTTCAGAGTGACTAAACTATGCAGTAAGACGCCGATTGGAATTAGAAATGTTTGGGTTGGATCTTCAATTGCTGAACGCCGGCAGCATCACACTGGAGTGAGGGGCCTCGGTGAGCTCAGATGGAGTCGTGCCCATTAGCACTTAGCGAAGATCTGGGCCACCGAGTTGCTGGTGCTGTGACACCACAACTTACTGAATGAGAAACTGCAGCTCTAATTTAGCCTAATCACCGCCAGAAGTGTAAAAGCGGCTAGGAGGTTTTAGTATTGAGAACAAGAGCCTGATCTCTGAGGTCCTTTATGTAAACCTCTGGCATGTGTTCGTTTAATATGATGTCACTCTGTAATCCACCATTGCTTTTAAATGTCATTCTCAGAGCTTCATGTCAGCAAGTCTTAAGTGATAATCCCTTTGCTTACCTCACTTTATAGTAGATTAAAAGTGACTTCATGCTTCCACCTTATCCGCTCTTAAGCTGGTGCTTTAGGAAAAATTTATTTGAACTCTGTTCTCCCGCTGCTTTCTAAAGAGTTTCTAAACAGAGAGTGCAGGTCTTTCAGAAGCTATCTCAATGGTATTGCCCAGTTTCCATTGCTTTCAGCATCTTGTGGAAGCGGATAAATGTTCAGTGCCAGTCTCCTGCCCTTTTAAACTCCAGCGTTATGAATTTGTTTCTCAGGTTTTCTCCTGGCTAAATGTGGAGCGCTGCCCCTCCTAGCCTCTCCTTTTCCTTAATCCTAAATAAATACCCTCTCTAGATGGTGTGTCACCTCTCACCAGCTTCTTGCAGTCGTGAGGACAAGTGATGATGAGAGCTGTTGCAGTGTTTTTTCTCCTGAGTAGCACTTTCTCCTGTACAGCACGGGGGTGTGCAGCTTCCCCCTTTCTGGTCCTGTGTCTCCTAGTTGAACTTTTACTCTATCCTGTGGCAAATCCTTTCTCAGTGTAAAAAGCTCTCCATGCAGTTCCCCTTCTTAATCCCCCCCCCCCCCCTCTTTTTCTCTCCCTGAATTTCACCCTTCTGCTCCCAGCACACCTCCTTGTGCAACACGTCCCTCCAGATACTTGCTGCATGTTGTCATATCCTTCCTCCCCTCACTAATGAACTGGCCAGGCTGCAGCCTGCAGCATATACTCAAATATCAATCTGCTCAGCCTCCTCATTTTCACTGTGTTTCTCTGAAATCCTTCCAGTGTGTATGGAGATAAATGGACAAAACCCATCCATCCCATTGGCTTGTGAAATGAAGCCTGCGGCACATCACTTTTCAGGTGCTGGTTAATCTGGGTTTCCAGCTACCAGTGGCCATGGGAAGCAAATAACACAAGGTGCTGAGAGATAAAAACTAATGGCAGGAATGCTGGCTTATGATACTGGAAGAAAAATGTAGGATTTTTAATGTCCATACAGAGCGGAAATTTTAAAATCTCATCCAAAAGTTCC
Organism: Calidris pugnax; assembly: GCF_001431845.1. Classification (NCBI taxonomy): domain Eukaryota; kingdom Metazoa; phylum Chordata; class Aves; order Charadriiformes; family Scolopacidae; genus Calidris; species Calidris pugnax. The sequence goes on along the minus strand of NW_015090770.1, from coordinate 4,798,842 downwards.
CCCCACGCAATAAAGAGCAGAGAAGCCAATTTACCCTGGAAGGATGAAGGACTGAGTCAACTCTGCTGGGATTAGAACATGTGGTTCGAGGGATCCTAGGTATTTCGGGTCTGATTCTCAGACCACCCAGATGGCTGGGGCGAAAGGAAAAAAAAATAATAATAATAAAAAAAGGACCCTATTTGGCAGAACTGTGGATCTGGATACCCTGCCTGCAGCTGACGCCGTGCACTCACATCTGTATAAACCAAAGGGCAGAACTGGGTGCTGTTACTCTGGCAAATCTCAGGTCTGCAGAGCGCTCCTGCGGGAATGTGTGCATTTAAGCGGGCTTTCTAGATCCCTGGCTTTGACACTAAACCACGTATGTATGTTTTTCTTCTGTGTGCCAGACCATTTTGAGAATTTGTGATTTTACGCAATTTTCTGCCTCGGAGGCTTTTCATGCCTGTTCTTTTATGTTTCATCGTTGATATTAAATAGACAACTAACAGAGCTAAAGTTTAGAGCATTACTCAAGGGTCAAATTTTCAAAAGTGCCTGTATGATTTCAGATCATAAATCCCACTGCATTGGGTCTGGCTAACAACGTTATTTTGAAAGTGGGTGTTGTGGGTTTCAAAATAAGGTTGAACCTTATGGCTGGTGTGTCAAGCGTTGGGAATGCAAAGGCACAGTGGGTTTTTCAAACGTGCTGGATCCCAGTTAATGTCTAACTCCCCTAACCTTCACTAAAACTCAGGACCCCAAAACCAGCCCTGGTAAAGGAGTTAAGGACCTAAAAATTAAGAAAATGGCTGGAATGGAGTTAAGAAAGAGAAACATGTTAATGAGGTGGAGTACGTGTGCTTGGAGTCCAGCATACATGTCCAGGTCATACGGCTCCAGTTGAACTGATGGGGAAGTTTTCTGTCCTGTCCCCTCTCTGTTGTAGGAGCATGCAGATGGCAAATCTCGTGGGAGGATGTGCTATGGAAAAAAACATATTCAAGGTTTAGCAGATATCAGTGGCCAGACTCCAAGAGCAAGTTCACTGCATTCCTTGCACTCACTTTATTGGCATGGATGAGGTTGGGTTTTGATGTAATTGATCGTGGCAGATGATAGTGAAACCAGGAGATTGTAAGCCTTTTGATGATTTTTTTAAGCTGATACTTGTTGGGGGGACACACACCTTACAGCATGGCAGGAGCCTGGGAGGTAGGAGCTATCCTTTTCCACCCCCTGAGCAGCAGAAGGACCATGATCTCCCCACTGCTGAGCACCTACTGTTAGATGGAATGTGAGAGTTAGGCTCCACCACCACCTCCTGCCATTTCTGTGGGTGCAGCAGGGCACCAGTGGTTTTTTGTACAGGTGGAGCCTCCTCACAGCAAAGGTATTTCTTCCTGCCACAACTCATTTTATCTCTCTCTTACATAGGTACACAAGTCACTTATAACAGCACCTAGGTGCAGTCAGGCATGTCTGAAAAAATATGTTAGGGCTGTATAAAATGCAGTCACATTGAGCTTTTTGAGTTTAAGTTGCTCTGAGAAATAAATGTGTGTTCCTAAATCCAGTAAGGGCCTTTGAAATATTTTCCGTTTGATCCTGTAAAACATACCAGAGAATAATTTGACTTATTCCTCCTCATGCACCTTCATGAGAGGCTTTTCTAGCTTGGTTTTAGAGCTACTTACGTGGCTTTTGATTTGCAAACCAGCTGCAGGACATGTTACCTGCTGATTGAATGCTTCATATGAAAGCCTCTTAAGATCCCACAGAGTAACCACACATCCCAAATTACTACTGGTAGAGGAAAGCCTACCAGAGTGTGGTTAATACACTAAAAATAGGAAAGTTTCAAGCTTACAGCTGCATTAGGGCGATGTTCTTACATGTGTATTCTTGTTTGAGACTATTTGTTTTCAGTCTGAGATAAAATACTTGATTTCATATGCTGTCTTTCATCCCAACTCAAGTGCAGTACGATATTTTACAAGAGAAAACCTCATTGTAGATGACAAAAAGCAGGGTGTAGAAAGATAGGGCGGTGAAGGAATTAACGCATTCAGTCATCAAATCGGTAAATGAAAGGAAGATCAATCTAATGGGGATTAGCAAAGAAGGAGAAGAGATGTTTGTAGAAGAGATTTGAAAAGAAATGATGAGCTGATGAGACAGAGGGACATACAGAAAAAGATCTAGGCTACAGAACTGTCTTGAAGTCTCTCCTTGTTCAGTAAAATACTAAGTATATGCTTAATTAGAAATTAGGTCTGTTGGCTGCAGAGGAACTTAAATGCATGTTCACATACTGTCCTGGAGAGATGTGTTCTTCTGAAGATGCCATAAAACAGAAACGTTTACTAAATCCCACTTGTGTGTTCTTGCTGTAAAAATAGTTTATATTAGATATTTTTCATGTGACAATATGGACGTGGGAGTTGACTTCGGGTGTGGAGTATTTGTTGGTATTTTCATTAAGGGCTTCACTTCAGTAATGTTCTTTAAATAATTTTGGCAAAATAGAAGTCAAAGCCTAATGAAGACAGACTACAGCTCTGTGGTTACTTCCACAAAACGTTGCTGTGAGTCCATCAGGCTCACAGAGATCCTGGGGCGGATGTCAAAAAGACCAACTTGGAGGAGCCTAGTTGCAATGGTATCATGTGGACAAAATGTCCTGGTGTTTGCTTGCTAGGAAGAGCAAATTTTCAAGGAATTAACAATGTTTGAGGTGCTGCTTTGAGTATCTGATCGGGTCAGTCAGTGTGGTGGTCCTACTTATTCAAAAAGACCCTCAAAGAGCCAATGATGTTTTCTGTTCCTTGGAAGAAACCAAAATAAGATTTTTTTTGTTGCTGTTTTATCCTGATCGTGAAGCTTACATTTTGTGATGGCATCTTGTGAGGGTATGAGAGTTAGTGTATTGTTTGGGACTAGGTCAGGGTGCATAACTCTATTATTTGTAGACCAGTGGGAAGGATTTTGCAGTCAGTTCTCAGGAGAGAAATCATATAAAAGTTATTTCTAGCTTTTTCCCTTTCTTCCTAGTCCTACGGCCCAACTGTTTCTCTGTAAGAAGTAATGCCAAGAACTGATGAAAAGTGAAGTATCTGCAAAGTTTTATCCAGTACATTTGAACTCTTAAATAGTTACTACCTGTTTGTATATTCTTTCCAGTAGAAGTCTCTAAAGAGAGAACTGTTCATGGTGAAATCTTTGTCAGCAGACCCCAAACCACTTTATTCACTTGGAAAAAAATAGAAGACTTCCAAACTCTAAATAAATTTCCAGCCATCTTTGAAAAAGAAATTGTACATGCACACATAACCAAACCAATTTTCAGGTTAGGTCAGTTCAAACCCTCCCTCAGGGCATGCAACAATGAGATGAGCAGAATGTAAGAGACTAAAATGGAATTGAGCCAGGTTAGACATCTTACAACCCATGTCTTTTTGAGAGTCCCACAGGACCTTAATGGAGGACAAATGTGCTGGACTTTTGGGCTTTAGTGGATGGGAATGACTGCTGCTCTGTGTTCCTCACCAAAGCGCTGTCACGTGGCATTGCCTAATGAGTCAGAGCGAAAGGCACTCTCCCACCAACACCACTTCCTCTGCGACCTGGGATTTTCTTTGCAAGTAATCTATTCAAGGCTTGGCTAGGTCTTGACCTCTCTTGGCATGTGAGATCTAAACCTGGTATGACTCCAGACTTCCCTCGACCACGTCTGGTTTGAATCCTGTCAGTGCCGAGGCGAGTGTTACCACAAGAATAAGAAACTCTTCAAAGAGTTGTTTGTTTGTTTGTTTTTTTAAGAGCTGGCTTCTGCCAAATGTGAAGAAGGTAGAGGTGCTGCGAGCTGTAGCTTCTTTCACTTCAGGTCCTGAAGTGCTGATGGTCCTCAGGCTCCTATCAGCCTGGTTTCTCCAAGCTTGATCTCTGCGGAGCAGGATTTGCATTTCTGGTGAATTATGTGACAGTTTCTGATAAGGACAGATGGTGAGCAGAGACTTGGGCTTGCTTCTCACACGGGTATCCCCCTGCTTCAGGTACATTACACTGGTGCAGCGTATTGGATGAGTGACCTTTCCGAGGGGGACTCGGTGAGTAAATTGCACAAGCTGAGGGACAGAAAATACCTCGAGGTGCCTGAAGAGCAGATCATGCTTCCTCCCAAAATTTTGTACTAGATGCAGTGGTTTCCTATCCCTTCATTTGTTTTTTGGCTACCTTGCCAAACTGGCCTTCATCCAGACCCTGGCTGCTGTGATTGATTTCATTGCTCTGCTGTTCGTAAACCCAGCTCCAACCCTACCAACTCTGTGTTCATTGGTGGCTTTTCTCCCAGGCAGGGCAATTTTGTGGTTCACACATTCACCAGCAAAATTGCTGCGATCATTGAACTTCCAGTGCAGTAAGAATTTGTGTGTACATGGGCTTGTGTGTGTGTGCGGTCTCCCTTACTTACCAGTGCAAGGTCTCAATCTAATCGCCTCCTCCTGTTATCATTCTTGGTGGGTGAAAGCTAGGCTGAAAGATAATCTCCTCGCCTACAGTGCATTGTGGTCTACACTCCCCCTGATTGCATTTGAGTTTTAAATGAAGGAGCCTCTGCACTCCAGGAGCAAATCTTCGATTAAAATGAAACTGGAGACTTTCAGAGGTTGTTCTTGCTGAAGGCTGAAGGTAGAAGATAGAAGATGGTGCAGCCAGGGAATCTGGCATTGTCAGGAGTGTCACAGGAGCTTGACAAATATGCCAGTGAAAATCCATGGGTAGAATAGTATGAACTGCATTTGTTGTTCATTCTTGGCTCATCAAACTCTTGTCCTGCTTTGTTGAACAGCAGAATGAGAGCTTTCAAGTGGGACTTGTGTAATTAAAAGTTTATCTCCTACCCATAGGTTCTTACAACTCTTCTTGCACTTGCTCTGTCTGTCCCTCAGGTAGTCTATGACTGAACTTAGAAAATGCCCTGTGCCTCCTTGTACCGTTTTTTATTGGCTAGAAGCTCTTTTGTGGCAGGCGTGGTGAATGGTTGTATTAATCCTTACAGCATTCATGAGTACCAAATGTGTACTGCAGTGCTGGGTAAGAGTAATTATTTTGCCATTACATTATGAACAGCTTTAAAACTTGCACTGCAATGTGACGCGCATAAAGGGAATTGTTATTATTAGAACTTCAGTTCTGGATAGTTGAATTTCCTTGGTTACTAATAACACTATAGATTATTTAACCCATAAAATATTTTTAAAATCTGCTTTATTTTCACCCCTTATGTCATTTGCTTATCAAATCAAGCAGCTTATTAAATCAAGCAGCAGATACAACTAAAAACAACCTCAAAACATGCAAAGTGCAGGACCTTAAGTCCTGTTCTCAAAGTAAACTTTGAGCCAGAAGTACTTAAGCATCAAAATCCCATCATCAGCCTTCCCCCACAATGAATGCATGTAGGAGATTACACCCTGCTGAAATTAACTTGGGCTGCAGAAGATACTTGAAGGTGCAAAAAGTAGACTGATGGGAGTTTCAAAAGCTGCTGCCGCATGGAAAAACTCACTGCTGGAATTTCAGCATAGCTTTGATTTCCAGGGTTGGTTTGTTTGTCACTGTGTTGTCTAAACAGGTAAAATAATTCACTGCACCTGAGTGGTTCTGTTTTCTCATTCCCAGACCACAGTTCACTGTCCCTGTGTTTGCCTTTTCCAAAACCGGAGAGAAACGTTTAAATAAAATTTTGTGCTGAATTATTAAAGCCACTGAAAATGTTTTCATTAAAATTTGAGTATGTTTAATATACCTTCTCTTGAATTTTAAATAGAACCAATACTTGGTGATTTAATTACCCAGCAATATCTCTTTTTTAGATTTTTACCTTATATTAATGAAATGAATGTATTTACATAGTTCCAACGTAAGCACATCTCGTTTTACTGACTAAGTGCATCATTTAAAGGGCACACAATGTTAACACCTTTTGGCTCGCCTGAGACTTTACATCATGCTACACACTGAACCCCATGGTGAACTTCATCCTAGGTGAAGAATAAATCATTTTCTCTATCCTTCCTGATAAAACGCTTTTTAAAAAAAACCACAACTCTCTGAACATTTTAAACTGTCCCCAAAATATACCTGCTTTCACTGAGGTTATATTCAGACTACGTAGAGTGTCACCTCAGACAGGCTTTGGCTGCTCTTGTGGAAAGTGATGGCCATAATAGGTGAGTTGAGCACCTGCAGTTGGGCACGCAAAGAAAGCAGCTGCCTCTTCCTTGGCTCTGCATAGTCTGAGAGCTTGGCAGAGTGTGTAGAGACAGGGCTGGAGGTCTCATCCCCCTCTTCATTTAGATGCCATAACAGGAGCATAAGCTGGTGTTTGGTGAGATGCAAGAAGGGTGTTTTTTGAGATTTGTGGAGTGATGAAGAACTTCCTATTTCTGCTCCCTGTCCAGCAGTGTGGACCATCACCAGAACTGTTAGCTTGAGGAAGACACCTGGGGGCCTTTACTAGAACTGATGTGAAAAAAAACCACCTGTTTTTCAAGCAGTGCCCCAAACCCAGCTGCAGTTCCCTGGGAAGGGGAGGGTAAAGAGTAACTGTGCCTCTGCCGTTGCTGCATTTGGGAGAGAAACAGCTCCAGTGACTTGGCATCAACCCAGTGATTTTGGGAATTAGATGTGACATCTAAGGTTTGGTTGGGGTCATTTAAGGCTCAGCTGAGGACTAGAGGTATTGAATTTCCTGTCTTTACCCAGCTGAGCTTAATGCTCTGCTTTTACCTGGGCTGAAGGAAGGTTTGGGACCTCTAAAATTGGTGCAGGGCACCACCCAGGCAGAAAAGCAGATGAGAGCGGTGGCCTGGGGAAACAAGGCCATGGCACAACCATGAAGATGCAGGTCCTTGGAGGGTGGCGGCATGATGATGAGCTGTGCTGTGCTCAGCCATCCTCTCCTGCCAGGCTGGTGAGTGCCAGACCCTCTGGATCCTGACACAACCATGGCAGATGTGCAAGGGTGGGCTCTTTGGCCTTGAAAGGCCGTGTACGTGCGTGCACTGCTCTCCAGCTAAGACAACGAGTCTTTGAAATGTTTTTCTGCCTTTGCATTTACAAAAGCTGGATAAGCCTTTTTTTTAAAAAAAAAAATCTGATAAGTAGCAGGCAATTGAATTAACCACTGTTGACTGTATTGCTGTCTCTTAACAAACTCCATCTGTATGGTCTCCCTTTGTAGACACAATTTTATAACTTAATTTCCCTACCAAAACATCAGTGTTTACTTAGTAAGAAATCTGTTCTTTGTCAGCTTAAAACAGTGATTTCTTTATTACCACTCTGCGCAAGGAATGACAGCACAGAGTTGGCACTGGAGCAAGTCTGGTTGAGTCTACAGCGTTGTAATGGAAACAGGGTGAACCGGGGGTCAAGTATAATGGGATTTGTATACAGAAATGTGTCTGCATAAGGAATAGCTGCGTGAGATAAGAGAATGAAAGATGAGACCCGCAGGTCTCCCTTTGCATGGCGGCGGGAGGGAGGTGTTGCTGTAGGTACACGGGGGACGGGGTTACCCCTGCGCCGGCGTGGCAAAGATGCCTAAATCACGCAGGCGTGCTCCGGCACAGGCTGACATCGGTGGGTGTTGGGTGGGTTGGGGTAGTGGTCGGTGATTGCCCTGAGAACATCTCGTGTATAATTTTTATTGATTTCAGGAAGCGTAGAGTCGATGAGGAGTTTAAGTGCTATTGCAGTTTGTGGCCTTCCTAAAAATTTTCTAACAGGGCTGTCGAACACGGTATAGTGAATTTAGCCTGAATAACAAGAGGCTTGCAGTGGTCTTTTGCTATCTTTCACAGCACCTGAAGGAGTTTTTTGTGATTCCCAAGGGTTTTGCAAACCACAGGTTGAAAAGCACTGGTGTACTTTCAGCAGCAAACAGCTGGGGAACATCAGATCCCTATTCCTTCCTTGATAAATACGTTATACTTTCCTGTGTCATTGGAAAACAGGAAAAATAGGAGAGCAGCTGTAGAGAATGACACCAACAGATCTGGGAGCAAAAGGATTTTGGAAGGAAGGCTTCTCAGGCGGTACGTGGATAACGAGATATAAAACACCTCATCCACAAGCTGATGATGTGGGGGGAGAGGGAAGCATCCTGGTTCCTTTGAAGTCTGTTGGAGTTGTACAGTTCAGCAAGAAGTGCTGGTCTTTTACTGCAGGACTGGGCTTCTGTTTATTGTGTATAGTTTCTCCTGCTACAGAGCCTTTCTCAGTCTTACACGGCAAGATAGAACTGGTCGAGAACTGCCAGTTGTTTATCACAGAGAGATATGTAGAGAGATTCAGCTTTCTCTGAATTATTTGTGTTCGTCATTTCCCTGTGGAAAGCTAACTCCCAGCTGAACGTTGTCCAAATTTTAAAAACATCCGTGTTTCATTCTGGTTCACTTTCTTTCTAATGATTTTTTAAAAGGAAAGAAAAAAAGTAATAGGTTAAAAAGAAGAAATTAAAATGGAAGAGCTAACTTATTGTTAATTCTCTTATTTTTTACAGAAAGCTCCAGACATTTCCAGGAGAAAAGCTTGTTTGGAGTAAAAAGGCTTTTCTCCCTGCAGTCATATCAGTGGAAAACTTTTACCTAGTTCTGCTCTTCACCATATAATTGCTTGCTTTTCAGCATACTCGTAGCAAAGGAAAGGATGGTTAGATCAGCCAGACTGCTGGATCAGATCTTACATTACATCTTGAGCTCTTTGAGTGCCATTAGCATTTCCTTTTAGAAGTGAAGAAATATTGACAGTTTGGTAGGTTATCTCGCATTTTACTGCACGTTAGGGCACTTCAAAGTCTTTATGTAGTGATGGGAACTGTCATGAAGTAGATGTGAAAAGGGCCTTTGGTCCAACTAAACCTGTCAGCAAGAAGATTTAGGGCAGATGGTTATTATTAGAAATCAATGTATTTATTATATATTGTTCAGGAATATTTCCCTTTGGAGGTTACTGTGAGTGCTGTTGCTGTTTAAATTGTGTCAAATGCCAGTAAAATTAATTCCTGCAGAAAACCCAGGGAGCCCCAACCAAAAGCTTTGCTATTATAGGAATGCATGCCTTTTACTTCTTTGTGCTGTGATGCACCAGAGGCAGGTACACAGGCAACACGCCAGCAGCGTGCCTGGGGTGTGTGTACCCGTGTGTGTGTGCGAGATGTGTTTCTGTGTGGCTATCACAGTCACCTCTGCACACAGAGCTCCTCTGACTGCTGTGTCTAGAAAGGCTTTGTAGAGATCTGTGCTGTAGCTGTTCCCCTTTCTTTTTATTCCCCTTTGTTAACCATGGTTTTCTGGTTGCTTTCAGTTGGTTACAACAGCTTACTGCTGCTCAGGGCAAGCACACCTTTCTAAAGCCTGAACACTGATGGTTTTACCCTGTACTTGGGAAAAGAGAAGTAGGACATTTCAGGCTTTTTATAATTAGTTGGGTGTAGATTTTCCTTCCTTGGTGTCTTGCTTAGTTTTAGGGTTTAAGGACCTTGGATTATGGGAAGCGGACATTCCCAATAGAAAAAGAGCATATTAGCAGCAACATTAAAGCTGGAAGTTGCTGTCCTGGAACAAAGATTCATTTTCCATTCACCTCGTGATTTACAGCACATTCCAACCAAGTGATTTGGCTATGGTCTTCTGGCATAACATTGTTTGCCCTTTCCCTGACATTTTGCATATAAAGAAAAGTTATGAGCTTCTTGGGCATTCAAGGTACCAGGAAATGCAGGAGTCTACCTAATTTGTTAACATGAAATTATAGATGTCAGACATAGACTCTGTTAGTTAACGTTGGTTAGAGTAATGCTGCAGCCAGTTGATTGTATTACAGTCATGATGAAGAGGAATGGTCCTTTTTTGCTTTTCTGGGATATGACGGGTATAGAGCCAAGGCAGATTTAAAGTGTAATGAATGAATAAGCATTTTCTATGGTTTGCCTGACTCTTCCATGAGCTCCACTGCTGTGGTGTTGCTGCCGCTGACTTGCCCTCTCCACAACAGGTTAGTGCTGGCATAACACGGAAAGGGACTTCTCAGAAGTACTGTAAGAATAGCCTTTTAAATGTTAAACCCCTCTGTAGCACTTCGATGCTATTTTCTTTTAAGGGAGAAAAGCTTAGCACGGCAAGAAGACACTAGGCAGGGATCAAAAATTCAGACTTCCTCCTTTCAGGCACACACTTCCCATTTGTTTTCCCAAGCCCAGGGTCTTCACAGCTACAAGCAAGTATTCACTTGAAAGTGCTAATATCCTCAACATGTGTCCCAAGGGAAATCAATCAGATGCAGAGAAACTGCTGTGTCGCATCCGACACATCTTTCCAACACTCATTTCCCACATGCCCTCATCAGCACAGAATCCTCTCAGATCTCCTTCAACTTCCTACTCAGCTCTGCCATCAGGATCTGATCCATGTCCACACCTTTCCTGCCTCAGTCCCCACTGCTTCCCACCTTGCTTGCTCCTCTGACATCTGCAATGTTGCTGCCCAGCCCTCACCCCCTCCCTGTCCTGAGCCCACCGTGTTTCGACACCCCCAGCTCCCAGATTTTGTGACTACTGGAATCAAGTTCTCATGCCTGGTGGTTCAACCTGAAGTTCACGTGCCTCCAGGTTTCTGTTGCTCCTTCAGTCTGTCGCTGAACTACTTCCATTGGCTCTTGGACTTTTATCCATGCTTTCTTTCATGCCTTTTCTCTCACTCTCCTTCCCTCTCTCCCCCTCAGCTACCTTCCTTGAAGTTCCCTTTCTTAAAATATGCTGCTTCTCTGAAGGCTTTCATCATTAATCTCTCAAGAAACTATCTTAGAGGCTCATCTGCTGCGCTTTGATTTATTCGTTGTGGGGTTTTTTTTGGCGGGTATCTCACAAGAACTGAGCTGGTCATCCTTCTACCTCCGTCGCTAAAGGGAAGCTTGTGTGAAAAGGTGGGCTTTCAGAACTTAAATTAAAAGATCATGTAAGTAAGATAATTGGATAAAAAAGGATATTAGGATCTGAAACAGAATGTTTACTTGCTTTGATGTGCTTTGGGAACATATGTCTGCACAGTGGGCTGTGTGGCTGATTAAGTGTAAAACAACCCAAGAAAAAATCACCACTATTAAGCTTAAATCAAAGATCTCTCCTCAAGACACTAATTTGATTTGGGTTTGAAGGTCCCGTATCAACTCTAATTTCTGCCTTTGATGTCTTGCTTCTTTGTGTGTTGTATAATGGAGGGCAACCTTACTTATTAAAAATTTGCATTTTTCTTCCATTTTAAAAGCAAATATTGATATTGTTGTTGTTATTGTGTTGCAGTCGCGCCTACAAGTGTCAGCCAAAACTAGACCTGCATCGTGGTAAATGCAGCATAATTGCAATCAGAAGCTGTACAGAGTTAGGAGAGTTTCTGATTTGGAGGCCTATTTCCATGTTTAGGCTCACAAGTTCGCTCCCTCCAAACGATGCTGCCAACAACCTGTGGGTTTAAGAAAGGTGTTAACTTTTGGTGGACCTTAGATGGAAAAAAAAGTTTCAAGCTCTAAACCAAAATAGTTTTGATTTCATTGATAAAAAATAATAATACTCTTAGATCAAGTGAAATTAAATCTTTTGTTCTATTTGTTCTTGGTTTTAGGTATTTTAAATGTAGGATTGAAGTCAGGTGTGTCTGCAAACAGAATGGTCTTTTGAAAGGAAATGAAAGACGGTTAGCTTTTTTTTTTTTTTAATTCGGAAACAAAAAAATCCTTTTTCTTACCTGGAGCAAATATATGAAAATGACCTCATACGCTAGAAGTTGCCTATAAGTCTTGAATATGTTTTTCTAAGGGGCGGAAAAAAATTGTGCTAAGAAATGGCACCTACCTTAGATTATGATACCGTTCCCATGGTGTGGGTGGAAAACGGAGGAATCAACTAAGTAGACGCTGTTCTTGTTGCTCCTGCCATCAGTGGCAGAGTTTCTTTTGACTTCAGTGGTACAAGATTAGACTTTAAGGCATGATTTTTAAAGGTATTTAGACAACTACCATTGCCAATGGATGCATGATGGGATTTTTCATGGTGTCTACCTAAATCCTTCTCAAAGCAGTGCCCAAACCACAAATCCACAAATAATGGATTTTATATTCAGAGATTTGTGTCTGTTAAGGCCCAAAGGAATTACTGCAGTTATTTGATCTGATGTCTGTGACACTGGCCATAGGATTCCTCCCTTTAATTTCTACAGTGGGAGAAATCACTCTTTTCTACTATTAAAACTCTGAACGTTGCAGTACACTTTGAGCCCATCTTTTAGAAAAACATCCAGTTTTGCCATAAAGTCTAGCAGCAGCACTGAATTTACCACTTCCCTCCATAAACCTATCTAATGGGAACTTGCCCTTGCTGTTAAAATAATCTTTTTTATTTTTCATGCATTCCATGCCTCAAAGCCATTTTTGAGGGGAAAGGAGAAAACAGGAACTGCTCGAAGAGTGCCCATTAGATTTCTGCAGAGAAGCTTTAGCAATTTTTGTCCAGGTTCACAGCTTCTTATAATAAGTGAGTGCACTAATTGCTGAATTAGCAAATGTAGCTCTGATTTTCTATAATATTCATCTTTGTGGGTATGGAAAGAGAAATAATATATTATTAACCCCATTTTAGAGCTGATAAAATACAGGAAAAAGAAATAAAATGAATTGTGCCAAGCATCCCAGCAGGGGTGGGCTGGGAGTTAGCAGTGATATCTCTTGGACCCCCATCCCGATCTCTTCCTAGAGGGATGTACGAGCTGGCATCTTCAACTTCACAGCCCTATGTTTGAGCATCAGGTCACTTTACTGTATAATTATCAACTTGTTGCAGTGCCAGGAGAGCTGGGAAGCGTGAGTGATTCCCCATTGCCTCATTATCAGGCTGCCCCACTCTCCCTGGCAGTGGCTGGGGGGGAGAGGCGGCTGCAGGGCAGCTCCACGATGCTCCTCCAGGAGCATCCTCCACTCTCTGAGCCAAAAACTGGGAGAGAAGGAAATCCTTGTGAATGATCAAATGCCATGTGGATTCGATAGTTGTGGCCCAGGCTTGACCTCTGAAAGGTACCTTGTTTGGAGGAACCTCATGGGGTTTAATTCTGAGGGTACCACGCAAGTGTCACGACCTCTCGCCCTTTCTGTTGTAAGGGACTTTAAATCAGAAATAAACAGAGGTGAAATTGAGGGGCTGGCGAAAGCTTTTTAGACTGAATCATTTAGCATGAATCCTGGCGCATTTTAGGTTTCCTGCTGGATGCAGCTTTGGCATCCCATATGTAGCATGTATGCCATGAGCATGGTCGCTTTTTTGGGTGTCCATATGGCTCTCCTCCATCTTGTGCCGACTTCGGGTGGTGTTCTGGGTACACAGGACTTGCAAAAATCAGGCAAGGATGTTTTATTTAATACCTTGTGGGGTTTAGAGGGGATTGTAGATCTGTTCCTAGCTTCCATCTCTTTGTAGCAGCTATGCAGTTTTTTTATTGTACAGCAAAACAATTGTCTGCAAGTGTCCATATTCCATTAAGCATATGGAAAAGTATTCACTCCTTTGTTTTCCGCTGAATGAATGTATTTGGCATCTAAGTATTAATTTAGACTAGTCATGGGACATTAGTGCTGCTTAATTGTCCCCATTTTCCTGGGTTTTATTTAGCTGATGGAGATTATTTCAGAAATGTGCAACTTCTTTAACTGTTGCATTCATTGCTGGATGCCCCTTGCAGAGGCTCCAGACCTGCATGTAGCAGCAGGGAGATGGTGCTGCATCTCCACCATGCAAGATTTTGGGGTTACTGGTGCCTGACTGTGGGGGGAGAAGGCAGGATGAGAAAAAGTCTCCCTGAGGCCCTGTTCATAGCAATCAGCACCATTTTTTTCCAGCCTCTGAGGGGTTTCCCTTCCCAGGAGCCCAGCCCAGCTCCTTAGAGGTGATGCTGCTCCTCCACCATGGGACCACAAGGATCCTTTTGCAGCGCTGTGTCCAGCTGTGATGCATTGAGCAGAGCACACACATACACCTCCTGTGAGCAGCAGCCTGCCAGGTTCCGAGGCACAACCAGGGACGTGCTAGTCCACTTCTCTGAAAACTACGGGCTGAATTTTTTTTGCCTTACATTCCAAAGAAAAACTACCAGCTCCTTCCCTCAGCCTTTGTGGATCTTTGGACAAGCTGGCAACTCCTTTCAGCAAAACCCCAGGCGTTGGGAAAGTTAAGCAGATCTCTTTCTCCTGATGAAGAACAGTTAAGGAGTGACTAGCTCCTGAGAAACTACCAAAAATCTCCTAGTGTCCCACCAATGGTGTGTGTCACATCTTGGATGCTGATGGCTCCAGCACTGCCCCACGGTCCCACCCTGCAGGCAGCTGGAGCCAGATAAATAGTGCGAGAGTTTCTGCTCTCTGAGGATGGCTATCCACTGCATCGGTACAGACCTATTCTGTGAAGCCTTCAGAAGCATTCATGCCCCCAGCATCACCATGAGGACCCACAGCCCTTGGTGGGGTCAGGTAGTGTCTCCCTCTGTTAGAGAGTGGGGAAGGGAGAGCCTCTCCTGGGTGGGGTAGGAAATGAATCCAGGCTCGCATGCTTCGTCAGAGATGCAAATTGCTCTACAAGTCCTGAGCATTAATTATAGAGCCTGGGCTTCTCGCTGGAGCCGCGGGGAAAACAGGCCCCTGGCTCCCATTAAATTTAATGGCATTTGGACACCCAATTCCCTTAGCCTATTTGAAAACCAGAATCTCAGTTTCTTCAGAAATATATGTGGTCAGGTGAAATCCCTCGTCCCGCTGCAGGCAGTGAGATTTTTAGAGTGTTGCCTTCAACAGAGCCATGAGCTCTCCCTCAGGCACTGGGGTGTTTTCCTTATGCCATCTGCGGGATCCAGGGAGGGAGCAGGGGATGATGTATGTATAATGGGGATCTGGGCAGGGAGCTCTACGGACATGCTGGGAAACCCAGCTGTGGCACCACGGCACCGTTGCCTGGGCTGGTTCACAGCACCAAGCTGGAGATTGTCCCACTGCGGGGTTCGTGGCATGGGGATGGGGAGCCCTGATTTCCTCGCAGGTGAGCCAGGGGGTGGGGGCAGAGCTGCCTTCGCCCGGCATTGCTTCATGTCTCTCCCATTTAAGCCACTGCCTCTAAAAAACGGCAGTGAGTTGTTGTCCCTTTGCAGGTCCAGGAGCAGACCTGCGAGGCTATGGCTGCCTCTCGCTGTGTGTTTGCAGAGTGCCGATGTGATGGCACAACCCAGGGCTTGGGGATTAGATAAGAAGTAATGCCAGGGGGGGAAAAAAAAAAAAACAAAAAATATGAAAATGAAACTTTTGTGGAGTTAGGAGCAGAGGGTCCCTCCAAATGAGTGAGCCATTCTTGGTAGGCTCCTACTGGAGGCCACGTTATTTGGAGATATGCTGGACTGTGGGGTGGTGCTTTGCTGGAAGTGTCGGTGTACAACGGTGAGAGGTGACCCCAACCTGGGAGGGCTGTCAGGAGCCAGACCTGGCTGGGAGAACGTCTGTCCTAGTCCCCAGGTGCAGAGATGTAGCAAGGAGAGGCTTTAAGCAGAGCCATAAGGAGAAGTCTGCTCTCCAACCCCATCTTTACATACACAGTCGGCCTCATGTTGAAACACCGCCCAGGCCTCCAGCTGCATGCATTTTGGGTGAATTCTTGATCTTTTTCCCAGTGTTACCTTTTTGGCCAGGGTGGAGTTTTCCTGTTCTGAGGGACTCCGGCATTTCTGCCCAATTTAGCACAGAGAAAATGAGCAGCAAACCCTTCATATTGTTATACACATTTTAGATGCCGGCCTCACAGTTTGATCAGCGGAGGCTCCGAAGGCTCGTAAACCTGGTAATACATAGTTTCAAGCCTGCATCAAAGAAGTTCACAACCCTTTTGGGAGAAGCTGTGAGTACTGATGAAAGAGGGAACTTATTGTATATGTAAGAAAATTTCTTTCATGGCTTATGTATTAAGGCAGGCTCTGTGGCCCAGGGAAGATTGGGGCTGCTTTTAATTTACATCCCCCCTCACTTATATTAAGTCTTCGTCAGAAGAAAAATTAGTCAGATGTTTTCTTAATGACATCATTTTTTTTAATCCTGTTTCATTTTTTCCAGATGAGGCGGTGGAGATTATTAGAAATGAATTGAAACTAAATCTGGAACAGAGACTTTGATTCACTTCTCCCTCCTCCCCGGTAGAAATAAATTGGTCGGCTCCGTGCTCGGCCGCCTTTATTAGCAGCCTCGACAGAAACCAGCCCCGGCGGCCTCGGCGGCAACTTTCCTGAGCTTGCTGCCGCCGGGGCTGACGTCATGGCGAGAGGCACCCGAGGGCGACCCGGAGAGGGACTTTGGCCACCCCATAACTTCGGTAACAAAATGCCACGGCCATGCAGGTGGGGAGGTTAGGAGGTCCGAAATGGCCATGCCATCATAAGTTTGCCTTTCAGTGCCATCAAAGAAAACAGGCTGGATGCTGGCGGGTGTTCCCCTAGTGAAACCCCGGTGTCGGTTCGAGGAGCACACGTGTGTGTGTGTCGGTAGCAGCACACACCCATAAGTCCTGTATATCTGATAGGTTTTCACTGCCTTGTATTTCACACCAGTGAGCCACGGAGTGCATCGCTACAGGAAAGTGCTTTGAACTATAAATATTTTAAAAGGCATTTAATTTACTACCCATCAGCAGAAAGTGTTCAAAAAGCCACAAGGTTTACTAATTTATCAGGAAGACAGAGAAACACGCGGAAGATCAAACAAAGACAAACATGCTCGTAAACTGCTGAATAAGTCTGCAAAGCTTATATTACATTTCTGTGTGGGTTTGTTGATATGCAAGTATTACAAATAAATTAAAATGCACCTGAACTTTTGATAAGGCAGGGTGGGACTGAGATCCTGAGGTGCAGGTGGCATGTCTAAACTGCTCAGACCCTCGTGTTTGTGGTTGTCTGTGCATGGAGAGGCGGATCTTACATGCTCTCGCTAATGGCATATTTGGATATTCTTAGGTAAGGACCTTTGTAATACTGTCCCTTACCTCAGCCCACATCCCAGATCTCTGACCTCCAAAACCCCAAATCCCCGGGGTCTCCCATGCCTGGGGTGGAGCCCCATGGGGTGCACGTACATCTCCCTCAGCTTGGCCAAAGCACCCAGCCAGGGATGAATGCCGTCCCTGCTGTGACCTGCATATCCACACCAGCTCCGTTTTCATCAGTCTGTGAGTACAGAGAGCGCTAATGCAAAGCAGATTTTGCTCGTTCATTTTGCCTAATGACAGTTCTGCCTCTTTTGGTGTCTAGCTCAGATTTTCTGCTTCTCAGGTCAGGGTGTGCAACTTTTTCTTTTCTCCTTGCAGCCTCTGCAGTTTGTCTAAGAGGCTGAAGGGTACAGCAGGAGATGTGCCTGGGACACGTCTGTAGACTTTCTCTTCCATCCTTGCTCACCCTGCAAAAACCGCTCAAATGCCAAAAACATGCCTGTGACTTTTTTTCTTACCTGCTGAATCCCTCAGCATTTACTGACTTCTTTCTCAGGTAACGCTTGGTCTGAGGAAGATCTGAGAGACTTAACAGAGGTGGCCCCCAGAAAGCATGCAATAAAACCTCTCCTGAACTTTTGCCCTCTGAACCGTACCGCCGACCTGTCAGGGAGGTTTGTGCAAGCCGTGATGGACGCTGGCGGGGAGGGCTGCTGAGCTGAGCAGAGCACTGCTCGCCTCAAGGTTCTATAAGTACTTTTTGCGTCGTTTACATCCTTTCACAGGCAGCCCTGTGCCGGGGCACTAAACATCTGGATGGATACCCAGGGGCAGCGAGGAGCTTGCAAACCCTGGGTTTGCCTTGAACCAGTTCGTGTAGCCAGGCTCCCCCTGCCAGAGACAGGGTGAGATCTCTAGCACATGAGGAAGAACTTCTTTACGGTGAGGATGACAGAGCCCTGGAACAGGCTGCCCAGGGAGGTTGTGGAGTCCCCTTCTTTGGAGATCTTCAAGACCCACCTGGATGCAGTCCTGAGTAATGTGCTCTGGGCAACCCTGCTTTGACAGGGGAGTTGGACTAGATGGTCTCTAGAAGGTCCCTTCCAACTCCAACAGTTCTGTGATTCCTTGTGCTCTACATGCAGGCACTGCCCCAAGCAGCTCATGCCCCTTTTCACAAACACACGTTTAGTGCAATGTGGGTGTGGGTCCACAGAAAGCTCGGACTGGCTTGAGGCTCCACGTATGGCAAGAGGGGAGGTTTTTCCCACCATGTGCTCAAACTCCTCCCTCGCAGGCCGAGGCGGTAGGGTGGGAGGGAGAAGGGTGGCCGGCGGCCGTGCCCGCCCCGGGTGGCTGTGGGTGACGGCGTGTCTCTGCTTCCTTCCCAGGCCTCCTCCTCTGAGCGGCAGCCCCGTCATCTCCGACATCTCCCTCATCCGCCTGTCTCCTCACCCCGCCGGGCCCGGCGAGTCGCCCTTCAGCCCGCCGCACCCCTACGTGGCACCCCACATGGAGCACTACCTCCGCTCCGTCCACGGCAGCCCCACGCTCTCCGTCATCTCCGCTGCCAGGGGCCTCAGCCCCGCCGACGGTAAGACGCTGTGCTACCGGGAACGCAGCGAGTTTGTAGCTCACCAGCACTGAAATTCCCTAAAAGCCGAGGATTTACAGCTGCAAAGGCTCCGCAGCTGCTCTCTGAAGTGGGAGAGCTGTCTCTTTTTCTTTTGGGGCTTTTTTTTTTTTTTATTTCTTCCCCCCCGCCTTTAACTACACATTTGTTTTGCATCATTGCACTGAGAAAGCAGAGCGTGAGAATAGCTATTACCGCTGGATCATATTATAAATATTTTGCTTAAAGTACGTTCCTTTCTGCAGCGCTCTCAGCTCTCTTACAAGCTTCCCCAGTCTTATGTGTCTACTGGGAACCCTGCTTCCCCCAAAGAGGGTCACAGTCACTCCGGCTGCCTGTCCTGGCTGGGACTGGTGTTCCAGTGATGAGGCAACGCCGACTGGGTTATCCCCTGTTGGCTTTGTGTCTTGGGGCAGGATGGCTGCCGGGTGAAGGAGACGGGCCGTACTTTCTCCCTCCTTACTCCTGAGCTGCCCTGAAGCAGCTTTTGGGGAAGGTGAGGGTGTGGGGGGAGCTGGTGCTTGGTCCACGTGGAGGTGGTGGTGATGCTCTTCCAGCCCCAGCAGACCCCATGTTGTGGGGCTGGGGGCAAAAACAGCCAAGCAGGGAGAAGGGAAAATGCACAACTCTGTTTTCATTTGGGGAGGTGCAAGTCGTGACTGACTTCATCAGAAGTGCCTCATTAGACGGTTGCCGGCGGCTGGCTCAGTGCCCAGGGAGCAGCCGGGGTTTGGGGACCCGGTCTCTGCACGCCTGGCAAACCCCAGCATCTCTCGGCTCCTGAGCTGCTGTGGGGCCTTCAACCCCTCAAAGCAAAGCACACCAGAGAGTGACAAGGCCCCTGGCTTAGTCTCTAGCAGCATAAAACCATCTTCTGTGGCTAAAAAAACCCAAACCACTGTGAGGGTGATGGGGAGATGCATGCAGCTTCTTCCCTCCCCCAAAACGTCATCCGAACTCCCAGCCGCCCGCCGCGGAGAGGTCTGATGGCTGACGTGCGCCTGCTCTTCCCCATCCTTCCCTTCCAATGCCAGTTTCGTTATTTGCTATG
Organism: Calidris pugnax; assembly: GCF_001431845.1. Lineage (NCBI taxonomy): Eukaryota > Metazoa > Chordata > Aves > Charadriiformes > Scolopacidae > Calidris > Calidris pugnax. The sequence goes on along the minus strand of NW_015090770.1, from coordinate 4,779,108 downwards.
AAAAAAAAAAAGGCATTGTGTTTTGGGTTGCTATTCTTTTATTTTCTTTTTTATTTTCTTTTTTTTCTTTTTTTTTTTTTTTTCTTAAGGCGGTGGTAAATAAGTTAATGGGGCAAGCGGGTGGGGAGGCAGGTTTGAAAAATTACAGCTGGGAGAAAGTGAGCGTAATTGGCTTTGGCAGCCAAAATGGTTTTATGCTGCCAGACACTAAACCTAGCTCTATGCATTAGACCTTGGCTTTAATTTCCTCGCGCTGCTATCGGGAACTGGGCTGCATTTGTCTTTCCTTCCTAATAGGCAGGGATGTTAATGCTGACAGGGTTACTGCTGCCGGCGGGGCTGGGCCCTCTCCCCCCTCCCCGGGGTGCTGGCTGCGTCCGAACCGGAGGATTATTAGGAGGGGGAACGAGAGATTGTTTATAAATTTGCGGAAATGGAGGAATGCAGAGGCCCCAGCTTAGTTTCTTTTGTCCGCAGAAGCACGCCCAAGCGCACGTCACGAGAGCCCTACGCGGGGCTGGCGGGGGGCGCGGGGGGGAGACGGGGCCGCCAACGTCAGCGCCGAGGTCTAACGTTGCGGTGGGAACCTTCTCCCCATGTTTTTCTCCTCACCCGCGGCTCCGGCAGTGGCCCACGAGCACCTGAAGGAGCGAGGTCTCTTCGGGCTGCCCCCACCACCACCGGGAGCCAACCCCGCCGACTACTACCACCAAATGACGCTGATGGCCGGCCACCCGAACCCCTACGGGGACCTCCTGATGCAGAGCGGGGGAGCAGCCAGCACAGCCCACCTCCACGATTACCTCAGCCCCGTCGATGGTGAGTAGCGGTCCGCGTCCTCCCTGGGACGGCTGAAATTTTGGCACAGATGGATGGGACTGTCCTCCAGGTAGAGGTTGCTATACGTGGTCACTCTGCCCCGCCAAAACCCACGGGTGCCGCGCTATAATTTTTGGCTTAAAAGGTCACCTCATTCCATATATATCTATAAAATATACATAATTAAAATATACAAAATTTATATATAATTTATAATAATATACATAATTTAAAATATATACGTTGTGGCCTGTTTGGGAGGATGGCATGGCTGCTGCATGGGTAGGAGATGGGCTGGTCCAGCGGGCAGGGCATCGCTGCCATCCCACTGCCTTGGCCACAGGTGACCACAGCGTGCCTGGGGGCAAGCTCTGTCTCCAGCTCCCCATGTTTCACCTGGCTGGTGTCTGGGGCAAACACTGGCCATTTCCAGGCACAGCTGTGCTTGGCACGATGGGCCTCTCGTCTTGGTTGGGAGCTCTTGAGTCCCTAAGGAGAAAAAATATGTTAACGGGGAGCCACAGCAGAGAGGATATGTTAGCACTTTGTGGGAGAAAAAAAATGCAGGAATGTGGTATTTATGCTAGTACCGGGCATTATAAGCCCAGAAAGTTCTCACTCCTGGCTAAATGAAGAAAAAATAAGACATTAGGCACTGTGGTGCTGAGTCACCCCAGCGGCATGACTGCTGCCCTGTTGAGATGGGTAATGTCTATCTGGAAGCGTATCTGAGGTCCAAATGATTTTTAGAGCTGTTGGAAGTATCTTTCACTGTATGCCACATCTTGTAAGACCTGGGGTTGCACAGATATTCCAGAGGGCAGTTTGGGGATTGTTTCTGCTGCAAGAAAAAGAAGTCTCGGCTCGACTTTCAGATCCCGGCTTCTGTTTCCTGGGCTGCCTCCCGATCTGCCTGTGGACCATTATAATTTTTGGAGTGGAGATCTGCATCGTTTCATTACCGCTTCAAAGTTTCTGTTGTTGAGCTTTTAAGATGAAAGACTGTGCGGTCTTGCTGCTTCATAAAGTGACTGGTTTAGAATGATAAAAGCTGTTCTGGCTGTTCGGTGATGGGGGCTTAAATATATTTCTAACAGAAAAACAATTTCTCATCTGCAGCTGCTGCGGAAGTTTTACCTGAATAGTGATTTTCTTCTGCCAATTCCTAGATTAATCAGGAACCTGAATCCCAGTTTGAAAGGGAGATCACTTGCTCCTCGGTACCGTCTTGCCTCTAACACCCAAAATAAATTCTGGGCTTTTCTGCTACAAAGCAGCTGGTCAGTAAGACCGCTCTGTCTTCCCTCCAAAGGGTTAATGGCTGTGGTTATAGCAGATGGGTGCAAACCAGCCCTGCCAAGTTCTCCTCGGGCTCATGAACAAGACTCCTTCCTCCTTGCCTCCTTATTAGTCCATCTCTGACCAGCAGTGCCTCGCTGAAGCGCCAGATAAACAGCCAGTACGGGAAGCAAACACAACTGTTTTCATGCTAGCGTAGGCTGACTCTCAACACACCAAGATGCTCGTCTCTGGTTTGCTGAAGATCAGTCTTTATCTGAAGTCATCTGAGATACTCCCCTTGGCAGAAGACTGTCTTCCTGCTCGCCTTCTCCTGTACGCAGCTCTGGAGTGAATCACGTATCAGAGGTCCCGGTTTCATGCAGCCAAGGTCATAACCATTATTTACTGCAAAGCAAGGGCTCACCAAGCATTTATTTTGATCTTTCAGCAGAGCTTTGTTGATGAGTAACTGGAAAGCCTTTACTGTGCCTTCACATGCTCCAAGAGAGATGAAAACTTAAAAATGTCATGAGGATGCGACATGAGACACCAGAAGACTACTTTTTAAGAATGTACAAAGGAGTAGCAGCCCAGTGCCAGCCTCTGGTCTACGTGTTTGGGTTTATCCATCAGCCAGGGAGAAGAGAGAATTGTGTGTTCTCAAGACAGAGACTAAATTGGATGTCTTTGAAATGCTGGCCTTGGAACCAGAGTCTCCCTCTCTTTTTAGAAAGTTATTTCAAAAATTTAAATCAGCAGAGCCTAAGTAAATAGTTGAACAGATAATTTAATAAAGCATCCTCTTATGGTGCTTTTCTGAGACAAGAATATCAGTAGCACGCATAAAACCCCAGTGAGTCACCACCTCGCAGCATCTATCATTGAGAGAGCCCTTTTCTTCCCAGGGAGCCCCAGAGCATCAGAACTTTACAAGAATTCATTTGCTGAAAATGCAGGTAACTCCTGTTAAACCACATGCAGTACCTTCACACATCTGTGATAACAGTGGCACCTCCAAAATAAAAAGTAGCAGATAAGCATATGTTAAAACTGGCCTATTCAGTGTCACATCACCTCCAAAGATTTGCAGGCCCATCGGAGCTCTAGACACTGAGTATGGTAGTTCTTCTAAAGACACATACCTGGGCCCTTCTGGCTGCTGTAATTGCATTTCTTGGAGAATTTCTCAGTGCCTCTGTGTTTCTCAGTGTTTTTCCATCCCATCAGGTGTTTAGGGTCAGGAAAGCAATAGGACATAAGTGTCAGCTGGAGCTTGTTGGTACCGACCAGATCTGCTGAGTGTTTAAGTGGTGACTGAGCCAGGGTGCCCTAGAGCTGCATATCTTTAGCAGAGTATTCATTGTGCAGCTAGAAGTAGCTAAACCACTGAAGTAGAATAAATTTAAGTTTTACACACCAGACTGCTGGGGTCTTCAGGCTAGTTTCAGTGGAGACTAAATAACACTTTATTTAGCTGTCCTGTTTCACTCTGGCATCCAAACACGGACTCTTAAGTCCAAGAGTGGAGTTTGAATCCAGCCTTAAGTCCATTTTGTGGAAATCTTACACTTTCAAACCAGAAGTTAAGTGCATTCCAATGTCACAACATTGCTGCTGGGGCACTTTTGAGATTAATTTACAGGATCTAGTCACCAAATCAAAACAATCTTTTGCATCTCTATTCTAGAAGTGGGTGCCACATGGTGGATTATTCCAGGTGACAAAGTGGTTGCACAGTATCCCTGGGGCAGCAAAGACTAGTGAGGAGCACAGATGAACCTGGAGCTGACTACAACTTTCTGAGCATGTTTAGTACATCCAACGTTTCTTTTTTCCCCACAAGGGCTCCTGTGATTACCTTCAGGTGGTGCCATTTGCTCTCTAGAAGATGGTATCCAGACTGACTCAATGGTCATACTGTTATAGCCCCGTACATCAGAAGATCTCAAAGTACTTTACAGAGCAAAACTACTTCCTCACTGGAGACCCCAAAGAGAAAGGAGATCAAATGATAAGTGAGAAGAGCAGTGGCAGCTCTGGGAACGAGACCCTGATCTTCAGAATAAGGACTTTTGTGTCAGGGTGGGAAGCAGAGATCATCTTTAAGTCCATCAGCTCTGTTATGCACAGTGTCAAAAGTATGAGTGGGTTGTCCATGCTGAGTCAGGGAATGGGGGAAAAAGGTCTCGAGTTCAATTTATGTCCAAGCAGCGCTGCAGAGAGATAGTCACTCATGTCAGGAGGGTTGCGTAGATGTGTGTGTGTAACCTCACCAACAGTGGGGATGACCCTGCAGTGCCGTTAAGATATTTCATCCAGTTGTGGAGCTAGAGGAGGGATCCCTGCCCTGTTTCTTGCTGCCTAGTGCACGACAGTCATGAATGCCTTGATCATGACCAGCAGTTTAACTGGGAAAAGGCTTTGTTCAGCCAACGGGGAGAGCCAACCGGCTAGCGGCTGGCACGGTTGCCTGGTATGTGGGCAAATCATCAAGCAGGACTTTATTCCCCCAAGTCAAACAGTGATTCAGCTTCACTGGCCTCTTTCAGCCAGTGTTGTTGGAGCCTTTCTACTCCAAGTAAGTGATTTAATAGCCATCGGCGTAAGGAGCAGGGCTGGCAGTGCAGCCCGGTGGTTACTGCAGTCAGCAGGCATGTGTCTGTGAGAGGTGAGCTCAGGACTCTCCTGCAGCAGGTTTATGTGAAGTGCCTGCTCCATCAGGATGGATGGAGAGAGCCCAGCCTCACAGCCACCTAGGAAAGAAGTGACTCACCTAGGGCTTGAGGGACCAGCAGCTGGGGTTTTGCAGGCTGGATATGCTGGATTGAAGAGGACTTTCCAAACAAGCCGGCGGTTGGCTACTCTGGGCAGACGGCGCGCCCTGTAGTCGCTTCCTTAAAAAATCTGAAAGATCTTTTTTTGTTGTTGTTTTCTTTGTCCCAGCACAGAATGGAAACTTGCTGAAATCTCAGAAAAGGTTCAGAGAATGGGAAACGATTTCCCACCCATTTCTAGCCAGCAATGCTGTTTTCCTCCCCAGAAAAATATGTGCAGAAGAGAGAAAAAGTCCCAGAGCATCCCATAAGCACTCTGTCTGGAATCCCGCTGCACTCTGGTTTCTAAAGAATTCAATTTACATATGCAAGTTGAGTCGTCTAAACAGTTACCTTGTGGATTGGGAGTAGAAGAATGCAGCCTTGTCTTTCAGTGAGGGTTTGAGGGAAGCATTAGTATTCCTTGAACTGCAAAGCTGATTGGGCTTGGGGAGGGAAGAAAGAAGGGTCCCAGGACAGTGTCTGGTGCCAGAACAAATGTCCAGCATCTGCTGCAGTCTAAGTAAGCTGTGTGCTGCCGCTGCAGAAAGGGAGAGGGGAATAAGGAACTGGTTATGCGAATGGTGTTGGTAGTTTATTGCTGCTGCTTATTGATTAAGGGATCATCCCGTGGTTTTAGGCTGCCCTTGGATTTAATCTGGTGATGGGAGGAGGGGGATATTTCTGTACGCTTTGGGTGGAATTTTCTTGGTGAGAAGCCAGTAAGAGGGACCATTTTGATAATGCTGTATTTATCCTGGGGCTTGGCCAGGGGATGCAGGGGAAGCAGTGGCTCTGGACATGTTTCAGTGAGGAGGGGGAGTGAGCCATCTGCAGCCCACGTGCCTTCTGGGCTCGGCTGTTTAGAAGCAGATTCCCCTGATGTCCCTCTTGCAGTCAAGATCACAGCAACACATTTGTCCGTGAAGAGATGCCTGAGATTTCCTTGTCCTGAAGGAGCTCCCACTGAGTGCCTGGTGTTTCCTTTCAGGACAGCTTTGCTGCCGCTATTTCTAATGCAATATGGAGGTCTGAAATCTCCTTCCAAGAAAACCGTCTCTTCTGGTGTCCCTCTGATGGACCACAGCCAACATGAGTGGTGGGAGCAGGAACCTCTGCTCCCGCCTCCCACCTGAGCCCAGTGGGGTCTGATCCTGTCCTTTGGCACTGTGAGCAGCCGTGGGAGTCAGACCACGAGCTGCCAGATGTGTAAAAACAAGGGGCTGACCATTTGGCTCATCACTGGCCCATTGTGGATGAATCTAAACTGGGGAAGAAAATCCCAGTTTCTGAGCAACCCTTTGGATGTGATAATTTGAAGACCCTGTAGGAAATTGCCAAGGAAATTTTTATCTTTTACCAAGAAATTTGGACTTTCCTCCCAGCTCTAGACCGGCTGGAGGACTGGGCTGGATGATCTGGCAGACACGGCCAGTGTCACTTGAAAATTAAGCCTTGAATTCTTGCTGGTTTAGAAATGGGATATTTAAACTGCTATGGGAGAGAAATGGCTTTGTTTGTCAGCTGTGGCATTTACATTTAGCCTGCAAAGATAATGCTGCTGTTAAGTCCAGCTTTTTCTACTGAAAAGTTATTCTAGGCAGTTTTGAAATATTTTTTTAATACATGGGTTATTTTTATTCTCTAGTTTATAGAGCTGAGCCTATGACAGTCAGCGTATCTGGGTCTGGGTATGAAATGGATTGGAAGGGGCAGTGTGCTCCAATTAAAACACTATAAAATGTATCTGGAATTGACTTTTTGTAAGAAAAGACAGAAAGGAGTAAAGGCCTATGGTAAAATTTTTACTGACCTTCATGAACTGCCATCCACTATCGCCAATGCCCAGAGCTTTGGGCTCAACCTTTACTGCATCCATGTGTTCACCACTTCACATTGCCATTTTAATCTCCTCCTAACTCTGAGAGTGTAGGGAGATGGGGACAGTCTTTTTGCTTAAAATTTCCTGTGTCTTACTTCAGGCCAAAGTATATTTGTCGTTGCTTGAAATCTGAAAGAGTTTTGAATTCTAAGCAGGTATCTTTAGCTTTTGCAAAAGAAAACAAAAAAAAAATCAGGTTTCTTTCATTCAGAGCTGATTCTTTTAATATACACTGAATAAATAGAAATCAAGCTGTTAGTATGTCCAAAAACGAGCACATAAACAATAGCATGTTTTTCAAGTGGGAAAAAAATTCGTTTGAAAGTAAAGTTGAGATAGCTGAAACAAGGGTGTCTCTAGGTCAGCTTTTGAATTCATATTTATTCCAAGTTCTAAAGTCCATGGCAGTCAATGGAAAACATCTGCTAGCTTTAATAGGTCTTTATTCCAGGTGAGAAGTAGAAGTAGCAGAGCAAATTGATACGGAGAGAGCCATCACCAAAGAACACCCATGCTGCAATGTATGGGTATGTATTTACAGCATGTAAGGGCATGCTGTAAATGTGCTTGGCTACAAAAATTACTGGACACCAGAGGAGGCAATGATCCAGAGCAGCTCATGGAGTTGTCTTGTTTCTTGTTTTACTTGCGGGCTTTGGCCCGTCACTTCACTCTGGATCTGGGTGAGAGAGTTTTCCCATCTCTCAGAAGTATTCAAGGGAAAGAAACTGAAGGTAAAAAAGGTCTTCATCTGAGATAGAGAGGCACAGATAAATTAATTTTAAAAATCAACACTCTGACAGATGAGTGAAATTAATTTTAAAATAATTTCCTATTTTTATTTCAATTTGTAGCCTTTTCAAATTCATTTTAACCTGTGATGACTTTATTGGTCTCAACAAAATGTCTTTTAGAACAAGAACATAAAAATACCAGGTTTTTTTCTTTTGAGAGTGTTGAAGGGCGTACTCTGACAGTTTGGAAACTCTTCCCCTAACTTATTTTCCAAACATCAAAAAAGTCTTAAAACTAACCCCATTCATTTTGATAAGTCAGCATTTTTGAAGGGGAGATGAGAGGGGGAGTGCTAGTGATAAATCCTCCTGAGGCTCTTTGTCTCTGAAAAATGGATCCCGCCTTCATTTACTTCTCTGGGCACAGTCATTCCTGAAGAAGTTGTTTTTTCCTTTGAACATCACTGGACCTCAGGCAACAGTGGATTTTGCTTATGTATTCAAGTGGCTGCAGGGCAGCCCGTATTGAACACCTTGTCTCTGTGCACAGCTACGCTAATGCTTACCTTTGCTGCTGCCTGGTGCCATTTCACATTCGTACTCGGTGTCCTCAGACCAGGGGATTAGGTCAGGCCAGTTGTATTATTTAGAATGATCCCAGTGCTGCAAATCTGCTTTTGAATAATAATTTTGAAAAGGTTCCCTCTTCCTAAATGCACTTGTGAGCACTTCTCCATGTGGTTAAACTCCTTTTCCATTTCCCAGGCGCTTCCCTTCCCAGGCACCTTGGGCAGGCTGTCATTGGGAAGAGAGGAATTGTTCATCTGTAGCATGATTTTAGGTCACAGCTTTCCCTGGAAGCCCACAAGACCTAAAAGGCTTTTGTGTAAAGCGTTAGCCCAACGTATCGGATCTGCTATCAAACATTTCAGGTAGCCCATGGTACTTGCAAGATCTAAATTAGAGCAGACAGTAATGCAATGCATATCACTGGGTTTGGGCTGGAGAAGTCCCAGGCCAGCTTGCAAATCTGACAGCTTCCAGCAGAGTTTTACACGGGGATAAAATGACGTACCTGTGTGCAGAGGGGAGGGGTGCCCACGTTGGATGCACTGGGAAAAGCCAGGTTTCTGTTGGACATCAGGACTTCTTCCCTCTGCAAATTAATGGCAACCAATGGCTGAGCCAGCACTGTGGACATAAATCATGGGAAGGAACAGCGAGAAATGAGTACAAGGCTTTTCTTTCTATTTAGTAATTTATCAAGGGAAGTGGCACATTAATAAACAGATCTCCCTTGAGGTGTGGGAGTAACAGAGATAAATATGACTGTCAAATCTGGCCTGCTTCCTTCTGTTAGAGAAGGAGGAGACTGTGGGAATGCAAATTCAGAAAACAATATCTATATCTGGAAAGACGCATATTATTTGTGGGACAGAAACACTGACAACTCAGCTGAGATGGAGCCCCATCACACTAGGTGCAATACATACAGAATAAAACACAAACCCCATCTAAAGGAGCTCATCTAAATAGATGTCCCGGGAAATAGGGACATACAAAGAATCAATATGCTCAAGGAGATATGTTGGGGAGGACTGGGAACAGCACCCAGGTCTTCCCGGGTCATGGCCCATGTATTGAATCAAGATGCCTTATAGTCAGAAGAAACAGAAAAGAAAGGAAAGAAATGAAAAAGCAGAAAGAGTTTAAGTTCAAGTCCATTAATTAATATGTTGCGGACAGAGCACAGTTTTGACCCTCATGTTGCTCTGGCAGGGCCCAAATTTCATGAATGAGGTGTGAAGTTTGGGAATACTCCAGTCCAGCCTTTAGGCAGGGCCAACCGTTGCTGAAGGGAGTTTGCTAGTTTTGGTTTTGCCTCTACTAACCAGTTGTTCCTTTTCCAGCTCCTGAGGGAAGTGTCACTCACTATGGCAAATCGAGACTGGAGTCTGCCAGGCACAAGAGTTAGGATAGTTTGAATCCAGTCCTTCCAATCATGGGACAACTTTAAAACTCAGGATGTGACTTTTATAGACCACCGTGTGCTCTTTCTGTTTGCTACCTGATCCTTGAGTCATGTTTTCTAACACCTCCCTGGCCCATGAGGCTGCAAAATGTAGTCGTGCAAAATACTGTAAGAAGAATATGTTCAGCATATATGCAACAATCTGATTTTTAGGAGAAATTTCCAATATTGTCAGTATTGCAATAAGGCATTGCAGCTAACAACTCCTGAACCTGCTTAGGTGTAAGATAAAAGTCACAAGGGTGCTTGGTTCAAGTACCAACTCAGCCTTGGACTTCCAGTGGGACCTTGGGCAAGTCATTTATCTTGTGCAATGGGTATGGTATTACATGATGGGTAATAAGGGGACTAAACCCTGTCGATTGCACAGCACCCAGGTATGGCAATGACACTTAGAGCCACTTAGGCGCACGGGTGAGTCATGTGGAGACTGGGAGACTGCAACCCAGCCACTGGTCTCAGGGAAACGTTGACACAAATTTCTGCGAGCCAACACAAATCAAGGAACTATTTGGTCACGCTGGCAGGTTATATTTTACCTCCTTGCACATCCCATTCACCCTCTCACATGCCAGCACTGTCGTCAGGATGGAAAGTTTATGCTCTTGCAAAGTGCCAGACTTGTATTTGGTCATATCCAGCCATCACCGGTCCTTTCAACCAGCTAGAGGAAAACAGTTCATATTGCCTGTCTGGGCAAGTTACTGTTTTCTTCACAGCGTTTAATAGGATATACCCACAGCAAGCTTTCTGGGGAGAGCACTGCTGGAAAAGCCAGGTAGTAATACAGTGCTGCGCTCGTTGAGGGAAAGAGCTGGAGCAGCTGAGCCCTCCTGCACCCCTGGGTGGGTGATGGGAATTACCAGCTGGACCCCATGGCCAATTGGCATATTTTACCCTTAGAATTTATTTTTTTTAAAAAATTAGATGACCTAAATACTGTTCTCATTGATTTGGAGTGATGAGCCGTTTCAGACAGTCTAGGGCTCAGGCAGGCTTTGGATCTGGCACCCTGCTATCAGGGGGCATTGGGATATGGCCAGTCCCCAGCTCCCGTCCATGCCACCCTGGAGATTTGCAGGTGGGCAAGGCCTGGGCAGAGCTTCCTCTGGATGAAGTCAGTCATTCCAGTTAGCAGTGCCGAAACGTTGGCGGAGGCCAAATTGGTACAGTAGTAACTCGCCATGTATTGCAGATCCACAAATGGGACTGGCAGGGTTGGAAATGACTTCATGCCCGAGTGATTGACAATTGCTAATAGGGTCCAGGCACTGGCAGGTCCCCTCGGAGGGGCAGAGCTTGAACTTTGTGCCTGAGCTGCCAAATTGGTTTTCTTAAAACCCTTAATTTACTTTCGGGGCTCCTGGAGCCTCGCCTCCTTCGTTAATTGGATGGTCAGCATTGTGCTCGCGCTCGTTTGGTTTCCGCTCCCTCCGCACACAAGCGCACGCACCATTTCCAAGGGTCACCCCCGCTCTGACGTGCGGCTCTCCTGGCCCCCTGCTCCTGCCACCGAGTCAACGGGGATGGCTGCGCTCACGGAAACCTTGCGGGGCCTTTCCCCTTTTAATTTTAAGTTAATTTAGTGCCGACGAAAGGGGGTGATGGACAGGCTTCTGTTTATCCCCCGAGGAGGGCGATGGAAGCGGTTGTTCACGGCACTGCCTGACCCCTGCCATTCAGCGCCCAGCAGAGAGGAAACCCCCCGTCAAAGGGCAGCCAGTCCCAGTGGGCTCCTGAACATCCCACAGCAGGCACGAGTGCAGCAGGTCTCAGCACCTCCCGTGGTCCCACAGGACGGGAACAGCCAGCTGGTGTTTTCTGACAAAGTCTCTCTTTCCTACAGTGTCCCGGTTTTCGAGCCCGCGGGTGACTCCAAGATTAAGCCGAAAACGAGCCCTGTCTATCTCCCCGCTGTCTGATGCCAGCATTGATCTCCAGACGATGATCAGGACCTCCCCAAACTCTCTCGTGGCGTATATCAACAACTCCAGGAGCAGTTCAGCGGCGAGTGGCTCCTACGGCCATTTATCTGCCGGGACAATCAGGTAAAGCTCTGGGACCGGCTCCGTTCAGATTTGTAGCCATCCCCCCAAAAGGAGGGGTGATCCTCCAGCAGGGGAGACCTTCCCTTCCTTGCAACCTCTGCTTTTGTGTGTTGGGGCTGTGGAGTGTATTAAATCAAAACCTCCATCTGGTTTTCAATATGGAAGGTACTTCATGGCATGGGAGGGAGAGGGGGACACATAGGACACGACATGGGAGGGTGGGGTGCTGGATTTGGATTATCGGTTTCCAGATTTGCAGTAATTACAGTATGATCGTGCCTCCCTGCAAGCAGAAATGGAGAATAAATTAATCTCAAAAATGCTCATTGTGAGCGGTTGGACTGATTAAGAAACACTCTAATTTACGAGATTGCCCCAAAGTATTCTCCAAATTATTGGTCCACATCCTTAAAAAAAAAATGTTGCCTGGGTGGGTTTAAGAGCCTAATTCTGAAAACATACTTAAAACAAATCTAAGCCCTTGAGTAAAGTTTTACTCAAACCTTAATTAAAAAGCACTTACACTGGCAGCTCACTGTTGTCAATTCCTGCAGTGATTGCTTCACCCAAGTTTCACAATGTTATTATTCTTTTTATTACTTAACTGTTAAAAATGTTAGTTCTAATTAACACTGATGTTGCAAAGCAAGGGTTTATGAAGATCATGCACTCCTAAAATTTGTAGGGGAAAACATAAACATTGCTATTAGTAACTGTAAAATTAATTTTATCAGCTACTTTATCTGGCAGCATCACTTAGAAACTGACTGTAGAATCAAACATAATGCTAATTTAAACACATAGCAACTCCTTGTCTGGTAATCGTATTTTTCTGGTCTTGTCACCTGTTGTCTTTAACTGGACATACCTGCAGCATCTCATTTTATACTCAAATTTTAAGCTCTTCAGGGTAGCATCTGCTATTTTCAACAAATTAGTAGAGTGCAGAGTCTGACCCAATGATCAGTTGTTGGCCTGCGAAGCAGTAATCAAGTAATAATACTGAATTTTAAACTCTTCTCAGTGTTCTAAAGGTGTACCTTGAATGTCAGGAATTGTAAAATGGGTTATGTATATAACATGATAACTGTCAGAAATTTGGAGTGAAAAGATTTTTTTGTTATTATTTTAACAATGTCTTAGTGGCTCAGACCCAGATCCTAGTAGCACTTCAGAAAGTCATTTTTGGGCTTTGCTGTAACATAACAAAGCTGTGCAGCAGCCTGCCATCACACCTCATTTGCTGCAGCACGTATCTAACTCCCAGAGCTCTTTTACACTGTAGTGATTTTTGCCCTTTATTCTTTTAGTCACGTTGTCATTAACTGGTTTGGAACAGAAATACTAATTCTATGGTCACCAGCAATAAGTATTTTCTCTAAAAGCAAAATTGGAAATGAAGCATGTTGCTAATTATGGCCCTGTTCTCTGAGCACTCGTGTCGTGGGCAGTTTTAGTGATGTGAGAGAAAATTCCGTAAGGGTAAAGGTTCAGGGTAGCCACCTCTTAAAGGTGGCAAATTATTGATTTTTGGGCTGAGAGTCTATGGTTCATGCATCATCCACCTAGAGTGCAGGGAGCAGAGCATCTCCCATGCTTCTCCATCTCTTCCCCTTGATTCCAGAAGCAGCACTTTGTTTTTAATGCTGTCCACAGCTGCATCCTGGCTCTGACCTGTTGCTCCCAGCTAGCACCCAAGCAGGCAGGAGCTGGTGGAGTTTCTGGTCACCACTGACCTAGATTGGAGCTGAACCAGTAACCTACATATGAAGGGTGACATACTTCAGGAGTCCCCTGAGCCAGCACTCCCCTCACCTGAATGCAGAGTAAATTGCATGGTTTGGGACTATGTTAAGTAGATAGTTATTCATCCCCGCTGTGATATGTGCCAGGTGAGCCAGGTGACACTGTTTTTTCACATCCAGGGTAGCGTAACCCCAAGGTCGTGGGTCTGCAGAATAGATCTGCATGGGAAAACCTGGGAGCCTCAGGGGCTGCAAAGCCAGATGTGTCCGAGTCCTGTCCTCTTCTGCACTCCCTGCCAAGGGCTTTGCCTGTTTTTAAACATGGGAAGCAAAGAAATTACAATCAGTCTGATATGTGGGTCGAAATGAATCAGAAGTTTGCTGAGGCGCACACGAGACAAATCCTGTATTTTTAGTAAAACAGGCTGTCAGGCTTATCGTGGCATTGAAAGCATCTAGCTGGGTCATTGCAGCCTGTCTCCTGGAGTCTCCAGGAAGCTAAACTTGAATCAGTCACTAGCTAATGTGATAAATATTGTTTAAAATAACTCCTCATCACTTTTCCTCCTTCTATTGCTGCAGCCCAGCGTTCAGCTTCCCCCACCCCATTAACCCCGTGACGTACCAGCAGATCCTGACCCAGCAGAGAGGCCTGAGCTCAGCCTTTGGACACACTCCTCCCCTGATCCAGCCATCCCCGACCTTCCCCCCACGGCAGCACATGGCGGTCATCTCCGTCAACCCGCCGCCGGCGCAGATCAGCAGCAACAGCAACTGTGTCTCTGACTCCAGCCAGGTAGGGACGGCTGTCTTGGCTCACTCCGTGCATGGCACAGGAGGAAATGGAGGCACGTTCTCCATGGGATAAGTGCTACCACTCATGGTGGCTGTGGGAGTTTTACCCACTCACTTTTTACTCACGCTCTCCCTTTACATTGTTTTTTCCTCCTCCTGGCAAAGTACCTGCCCATGCAGGAACCAAAGGCCTTGATCCATCAAAGCGTTGAACATGATGTGCAGGGTCCTCTCAAGCAACAAATCTCCTTGAACATGTATATGTGCTATTGAAATCCAGGCCACGCCACCCTCTATTTTGCCAGATAAATACCTGAGCACTGTGAACGAAGCTTCATCAGTTCCTTCACCAATTCCCCCTTCCTTTTTTCAACACGTCAACTGTGCAAATGGTCTTAAAACACCTTATCCCTTTCCTCTTCAACAAATTAGTGCGTCCTACCTAGAACCTCTAGCCATTTTACTTATTGTTGCTTCTTCTTCAGTAGCTTTCTCTCTTGGGGTATCCCTGCTGTTGATTTTTGCAAAAGCAGGGGCCAGATTTTGAGAAGTAGGAATGCTGCGATGTGTATAAAATCCCACGCCTCAAATGCATCCTTGCAAATACCTGTGAGCTTACACAGGCACAAGTATTTGTGCACAAGCCCTACATGTGCACAAGTTTAGTGGATACTTCTAGCACATTTTTAATCATTTCTCCTTCCCATTTTCATTCCTTGGAAGTTTGAATTGCAGTTGCTTTTTTCCCCAAAGACTTATTTCACCTCATTTCACACCCATTTCAAATTGTTGTTTTAGTTGTATCATACTGAACTTTTCAGACTGGTTTATTGTTTTAGGGTTTCTCATGGCTGCTGCACTGCAAACTCTGTTTGTTATTGAAGGTTATTTGATTGATTGGTTTTGTTTTCTTCTCACAAACTGGCTACCAAAATAATGTGGCTGGCAGGAGTTATGCCTCTGTTTAATAACTTGCAGGACCAATTTTGAGCAATTAGCAAGAGTGTATTTAAAATGTTAATGTTCCAATTTTATGCACATACAATGGGATGGTTTTTTCTCCTGAAGTTGTTCTCATTTTTAAGAGCTTAGCAAAATATACACATAGCCTTTCATGCACCCAGCACGCCGGAGCCCTTGCATGTAACCAGAGCCCCCCGTTTCCCCCAGGAGTTCGTTTTCTCAACAAATCATTTCATCGCATTGAGAAATAAATTTGTGGCTGGGGTGGGGGTTGCATAAGGTTTTGATGGCTTTGACAGGGACTGGATTGCTCTGAAACGGAGCAGCAGCGGCGAGGCCAAGCTCACTGGTGAGCCTGCAAAAGCTGGCACTGCCCTTGACTCTTCCCTCTCTTCCATCTCTGCCTTGCACAAACCCACATGGGGTTGTTTTCATGTGAAACCCAGGCCAGCAGGCCAATACCCCATTGTCCCCAGCCACTCCTGAAGCTCAACCTTGACTGATTTTTTTAGTTAACTTTTAAGGAAGAGGTGGGCTGCAGCCAGTCTCTCACCCCCAAGCCCGGTGCCATACCTTGCCTGGTTTTCTTTCCTAGAGCAAGCAGAGCAGCGAGTCGGCCGTGAGCAGCACAGTCAATCCAGTAATTAACAAGCGCAGCAAAGTCAAGACTGAAGTCGAGGGCTTGCCCCCAGCGTCCCCAACCACACAGGTAACCTTCTTGGTGCGAGACGTGTTGTGGGGCCGAGGCAGTAAGCTGCTGGGTCTCGTTGTCCTTGGGAACAATACTCTTGGCACCTTTTCCAGCAGCTGGGAGCAAGGTATCAAAATCTGCCAGGCAGGCAAGTGGCTCGTGTAGCAGGAAGCCCAGCAAGGTACAGGGCAGAGCTGCAGCGACTGAGTGAAGCATTTCGATGGGTACTTGGGACTCAGCTTGCTGCTGTGGTGTTTGGGTAGAAAAGGAGGGAGGGAATATTTCAAGCGTGAGAACTTTAAAAATGATGCCCGAGTTTTCTGTGCTACAAAGCAAGCAGCGTTGGTGTCTCAGAGCAAACATAGATTACAAGGGATTCTTGCATGTAGGTAGAAAGCTTGCAAAAAAAAGATGACTTCTTGATTCAGCAAGGAATTGCTCGTAGAAACATCCTTTACACTGGCGACACAACATTTGACACCAAGAAGGGCCCAAAGGCCTTTACTTTCTTTCCAGAGCTCTGTGATTGCAAACTGTTTAATGGCTGACAGTATCCATCTGACCATCCTTTATCACAACTGTAAACTATCAGGAGTGCTCTGGGCACTTCATTTTCATGAAATATTAGGCCGTGTTATTGTCAAGCGAATGGAAGAGTTGATGACAAATTTCTCCTTCTGCCCTGGTTCAGGAGCAGGTCTCAGCATGATGCATGGGGACAGCAACGTGTGCAGTCATCAGGGGGCTGGTAAAATTGATGAAGATAGCATATCAGGGAAAGATAAACATGCTGTAGTCAGCACGATTAGGGCAAAGAGGCATCTCTCTGGAGCTTTGAGCTTAGGACTGCATCTACACGCTGCTGCAAAAGCACATGCCCCGAAAAACCAATCTGGCCACCACCCGGGCTAATAGGGCCACGTGTTTAATTTCTTGTGGCAAATGAAAAAAGATTTGAAAGCCATCACCTGCTCTCTCAAAGCATCTGTAGCAGAAGAGCCGTGGGACAGACAGCTGCTTGCTCAATGACTGTCATCCTCCTTTCCCTGCTCTGATTTGAGGAGGTGAGAGCCCAAGCGCAGGGAGTGCTTGAGTAGCATCAGCCTGGCTCACCCCTGCGGCCCTGCCCCAGAGCTTCATCCACTGAGCCTTACATGCAAGAAGCACTGAAAGAAGGGGGAGAATCGTTTAAAGTGGTGCAAGGAGGCCTGATTAGAGTAGCAAGGTGAAATTAAGAGAAGGAAAATGCATGCTGGTGATCTAATAGTTCCTAACGAGGAGACCTGTGAAGTAATACCCCAAGGGAAATGTAGGCTTCATGTCTTGCAGCATTTCAGTATTGACTGGGAAATTACTGGAAAGTACCTTGTAAGAGACAGCCCGTTCTTGGCAAGGAGAAGAGTTTGTAAGACTGAACGTAGTGGGTGTCTCCGTTTTAGTTGGTCTAAGCGACAGCAACTTGTTAAATTTGGGGATTCCTGTTCTGCAGGAGACTGTGCTGAAAAGTTGAGTTACAGTCAGTTAATTATTGACTGATACATTTTTTTGCAGAGTATGAAGCTCAGCCATCCCAAAAAAAGCACGTATGTGTGTGTTTTGTTTTGGAAATGCTGTACTGGAAACGCCTCATGTGAGTTGTGGTTTGGGTGTTTAAAATCCTTGGCCAGACAGTATCTCCCATGATGGCTTGTGCTATAAAAAATGCAATCCAGACAAGATTTGTGGGACACAGTGGAGCACCAGGCATGAGGGACCTGAGTTACTGTGCTCTTACAATACCACAGTAACTCCAGTAGAGATTCAGATTAACTTTCAACTAGCAAGAAATGAAACAAGTCAGTCCTCTTCAACAAATTAAAATGGTTTAAATTCCATTTTTCCAACAGAAAGTATAAACATTTTGGCAAAATAAGATTTTTAGTAGAAAATTTCACTTTTCCAGAGATCACGCTTTGCATGCAGAGAAATGTTTCAACAAAAGCAATATTCACAACTCAACCAAATAGGAATTGCAGGAAAAAGAAGCAGTCATTTCAACTTTCTCAGACTATTGGTCTGGGTTCTGGTAGAGTTTGAATCTCCAGGAGTCTTTCTGTAAATTACTTCAGTTTCCTGTCTCAAAAGACACCTTGCAATTTTTTATTTTTTATTTTTTTAAATGAAGAACTAATTAAAACAAATCTCTCCCTCTCCGTATCTAAACTTTCAAATTGAAAAGTCACATCTGGCCTGTATGTCATGAGCCAGTTAATGAAAACTATTGAACTTTCGTACAGCGTATCTCACTCTTCAAGCCATATAATGCCATTAAGTCATTAATCGTTGCAGCCCCTCAGTTGGCATTGGGAAGGTGTTGGTGGGGAAGGAGATGGCAGCCAGATAGGTACATTTGGGAAAGCCAGAGGCAGTTTGAGGCGGGTCTGGCTGTGTCTACACACTTATGGGGCCAACTGTAGCATCAGATTATGAGGAATGGTGTCTGATGTGGTCAGTCACCCCAGACGTTCCTGTCTAAAGCTGCCCTGGAGGCGGGACGCTCTGTGCTGGGCAGTAGTAGTAATTAGGAGAAAAGGGAATGAAGGGGGTCAAAACCTGCAGGGTGCTGTATTGCTAAATTCCCAAGCCAATATTGGCTGCTTTATTGCCTTGTCTGTAGTGTGTCTGACGCACCCAGAGCTGACAGTTGTCCTTACCTCTGAATTGTACTAATTATGTTGAATGTTACACTATTGTGTGGGTGTTGATGCTTTAATCCTCATAGCAGCCATAAAAAAATCTTCTGTGCTTCATTTAGCACTGAGGAGCTGGCTAGACAGAGAAGTTAAGGAGAGAGCTCACAGTGTGCCCAGCATTAAAGTAACTCATTTATCAGCCCAGAGGCGTTGGAGCTCTGCTTTGCAGCCCACTCATCACTGGGTCTTGCTCAAGCTTCCCAAATTTCAAGATCTCAGAGGAGTGCTTTGAGGGCTCACCCCTTTGTCCCCATGGACCACCCTGCAGGCTAAAATCTTTGGGTAACCATTAGGTATAACAATTTTCTCATCTATCAAAAGATGCAGAAAACAGGAATACCAGCCCACGTCAGGTGAGTGTGGTAACCACTAGGCTTTGACTGCTGTGTGGTTTCTTCACACTCATATTTCCCCACTCCCCCCAGATCACAACTTTTGCTCCAGTGAAGAAGACAGACAAAGGTCAAAAGCCTGCCTTTTTCCTTTCTCCAGCCTTTCCTGGGACTGCTCATGACCTGTCTAGAGCCAGCCACTGCTGTGCCCTTGGTTTTGGGGTGTTTCGTATGCGTTTCTACCAAAACTCTGTAACTCGTTATTTCACAGTAATCAAGGATGTTATGTTGCCACAACGAGTATGCTTTTCTGATCGGTTGACATCTGCCCTGTAATCTATGAGTGACAGAGGAATTCAGATGAAAGAAGTTCACCTTATGCGATGTGCCGTTGTGTGTTGCAGGAGCATCTGACAGACCTGAAAGAAGATCTAGATAAGGATGAATGTAAACAGGAGCCTGAGGTTATTTATGAGACGAACTGTCACTGGGAAGGGTGCACAAAGGAATATGACACTCAAGAGCAGCTCGTCCATGTGAGTAATGGTTGGGAGGAAACCCCAGCGATAAATTTGGGTTTCTGTGCACTTGTCCTCATTTTTTATCACTAGCTGCTGTACAGCCAGAGCTCACTCTGGGACCTACTAAAGGTGCAAATCAGAGATACAGTGTGTAAACACTGCCAAAGCAGGTCACTGCTCCCCAAGGAGTTTAGCTGCAGGAAGCATCTCATAGATTATTTGATGTTGCTCTCTCCTCAGCTGCTGATGCTGCAGTTTCGGTCTCCCTCATGCACGGCCCAGTGTGAGAAGTCTCCGTGCAAAGGACCTGATCAGAAAATGGGGAAGGGGGCTGGGCTCTTCCCTCTTCCCTGGCCGTGTTCACTGAGCCTCCCCATGCACTTACACCAGCTACGGGCCAGGGATGGTCCATACTGTCTTCAGTCCCTGTCCAGGCCTTTGAAAGCCTTTTATGCTGCTGTGACATGAGCTGTAGGCCCATATCACTTAGGGGCTGTTGACCTGCTCAGCTAATCCCTCCCACAAAAATAGAGCACTTCCAGAGTTTGGAGACATGCTCCGGTGTCTCCATCAGGGCCTGAAATAGAGAAACTGGGTTGATTTTTTTTAAAATTGGGAAATAGGGCTTCCGTAATCACAGTGATGTCCCCGAAACAGTGTCAAAACTGTTCCCTGAAGGATCCCCAAACCAAGTCATTAATCAGATTTTCAGTTCTAATTAATTCCAAGAACCTTTTGTGTGCTTTGCTTCACCTGGGAATCCACCTTTTGTTTTCCTTTGGCTTTTGGGGTTGACAAATCCCTCAAACTCAGAGCAATTCCCAGTGAAATCAGACATGGTCTGTGTCTGAGTCCCACCCCAGCACCCTTCCAGTTCGTATTTTGGGTCTGTCTTTTGAGCTGCACGTATCTGAAGAAAGCCCAGAGCTATTGGGAATTCACAAGCCCCAGCAAAATGCTGGACTGAGCAAATTTTGTGACTGGAGCAGCTATCTTCTCCCTTCCCTTCGGCTTTGTGCTGCCTTGTGCCCCTGGCTCCAAGCCTGCCAGGGGCCACCCACATGTAAGTCACTTGTAGCCCTCATTCTGAAGTCTCATGTCTGTTCTCACTCTTTTTTATAGATCTTCATTTTAGTTATGTTCAGATGCCACCAAGCAGGCGTTGGTCTCCATTTCCCCAAGCGTTTCCACACAAACATTATCTTTGTGCAGAGGGACCATGATAGTCTTGGGCATGTGTTCTTTTTCCATCTAAGGCTACCACCTGCCCACCTCTGCCAGAAGTCAGTGGTTCAGTGCAGCAAGTCCTTGAGTACAGACAGATTTGGAAATGGTTTTCAGGGCCAAATGAGTGATAAAGTGTTTAATGGGCTGCACGTTGCATGCCATGGGATGTTACTTTTCTGGGGTTAAACCACAGCAGTCCTGTTGGATGGGCTGGGCTCACATTTGTAGGGCAGTATTTGTGTATTTCCCTCTCAGATGTAAGAAAAACTCTTTAACTCTGCCCAGAGCAAAGTGCAGGGCAAACCCAGGCAGCTCAGCACAATTTATTTCTAGAGAAAACCCAAAGAAAAATATTTGACAGAATGTCCAAGATTTTCCTAAATTCGGAAGGTTATAAAAACGGAGGCTTCTGTACTATGATTACTAGCAACATGGGGTTGTGGATTTGGGATGCCCAAAATACACATGCAAATGAAATACAGATGTCGTGGGCCAACTTCTGAGAAGGAGGCATCCCACCATGCATGGATAAGCTCTAGTTTGTGTGCAGAACAAAGTACCTGGGCGTGCAGAGTCCGTTCTCCACACACAGTGGGCAATGTGCTTGTGGAAGAAGTGCGTGTCAACGGGGAGCAGCAGGAATGAGGACTTATTTTTTCAAGCACCACTGCTGCTCTTAGCCTTGAAGGTCACACTCACAATTTGAGAGACGCCCAAGCAAAGCCTCCAGCCAGGTGGGGGTTTGATGGGGGCTATGGAGCCATAGCTGAAGTGTAGTGAGTAGTGCAACTGCTCCTCCCTCATGTGATGGGAAGCAGATGTTGCCCAGACAGTGAGTTTATAAGCCTGAAGGGGACCTACAGTCCCCCTGCCGTAACTGTGTCTTCCTCTGGCCCAAGCAGGACCCAGCAGGAGAGCCTGTGCATTCCCTGACTCCTAGCACTGCCTTGTGTAGTCTTGGTTGCAAGTCAGACTCCCACACAAACAGGGCCGGGAGATGTATCTTCCCAGCCTGGTCTGGATGTGGTTTAGTGCATCCACGGGTCTCTTGAGAGGCTTACTAGATTTCCACCATCTGAGGCTAAAATCTCACACTGATGCTATGTTATAAAACCAGAACTGTAGGCAGCTGAGCTCCAAAGCCATACAAAACCTCTCCCAAACCCAGCCCCTCCTGACAGTACACAGCTTTGGCTCTTGGTGTTTACCCATGGTGCCTAACGGACCAGCTGATCTCCACACACCTTCTTGCCCCTGGGTAGACCTGGTGCCCCAAGGAGCAGTTTCCTGTCTCCAGGACTGGGCCACGGCATGAAAAATGCCGGGGCTGGATTTGGCTGTGACCATGAAGGCCAGTGACTGTTTTAATGTGTTTCTGTGTCCTCGTGCTGCCTCACCACCAAGAAAAAGTCTCATCCTGAACCATAACATGTGTGCCTGGCCTTGGCCAGGGGGACGAAGGCGGGGGTTGGAAAAAAATCTCAGCACAAAAAAACAAAACCCAAACCCAAAGTGGTTTATTTTAGGATTTCCTGTCAGTGAATGTCTGCTGAAAACACAGGAGCGAGGACAGGCATTATTTTTGGCAGCAAGACCCCATTCAGAGAGACAAGGCTGCCGCGGGAACGGCGCTGCCGACGGGCTGGTCTCCGGCTCTGTTTATTTTCGGCAGGGCTTCATCTGCCCCAGACTGGGAAAAAGCGACCCTTGTCTTCCTCCCAGGGTGGATGAAGGCACCGTTCTGGGTCTGGCTTTTCAACACCCTGGTGCAAGATTTTATGGACCTGAGTAATTAGCAGTAATTGAGGCTGCCGAGCTCTCCTTGGTGCATAGCTCGCAGATGCTGTCATTTCCTGCCAGCCGCCAGCGCTGGACGGCAGGTGGATGTCTCAGGGTCGGCGTACAGGCCGGCGTGCAGGCAGCCTTGTCTTCTCCTCTCCTCTGTCCTCCAGCAGCTCCCCAGAAAAGGGTCCCAGCTGCGTAAATGAGGCACAGGAGGGTTCGACGGAGACAAAAATGACTCTGTCATCCTCCCCAACAGCGGCATCAGGCAGCTCGGGAGACACTGAGAGGGCTCCTCTCTCCCTGGCACCATGGGTCGCCATTGGTTTTGCAAACCTCCCGTTTGTGGCTGCTTTGGACCCAGTGCCTTCTCCTGCAGGACACACCAGACCGCAGTGCTGGCTCTCGTGTCCCTGTTGTTATCTGTGCACCTGGATCCCAGGTGCAATGCCTGACCACAAGCAGTGGGGAGGGAACGGCTGGCTTTCGGAGCACCGTGTATGCTTTGCTGGCATCAGCTCTTCCAAGATTGACCTGTTTCTCCCTTCTCTCCTACCAGCATATCAACAATGATCACATCCATGGGGAGAAGAAGGAGTTTGTCTGCCGCTGGCAGGACTGCACGAGGGAGCAGAAACCCTTCAAGGCTCAGTACATGTTGGTGGTGCACATGCGAAGGCACACCGGAGAGAAGCCACACAAGTGCACGGTGAGCTGGCAGGGACATGTGGTGCATCTCACCTTGGCAAGTGGGACACTGGACTTTGGTGGTCACACAGACGTGTGTGCAGATGCAAGCATGGCTTCAAGCAGGGCTCTCCCAGCTCAGGGCCAGTCCAGCTCTTTGTGTCTGGGTTGTAGGTACTTGCAGGTTGAATCCTGGGGACAAGACACCACAGTGTGGGGCACCACCTAACGCGGGTCACGGTTAACTCAGCATCTTCCAGTACTGCTGCTGGGGCTGCAAGTTTCCCTCACCCACATACCCAAGTGTGCACACAAACCTCCTTCCAGCCTGGGGAGCTGGGCAAACACCTCCTGCCTCTGCTCTCTTAATCCAGAGATGAGATCAACCTTTGGGTGTTTAAACCCCAAGAAGAGCTCAGTCCCCAGATCTCCTGCATGCAAGGAGCACTGTGCCTAGTGTTAAACATTGCCTGAGGAAGAGCTTGGGATGCTATTTTGTGTCTCAGCCCTGTGGGTGCAGGCTCATCTAACACATTGGGAGAGCAGTGCTCACCTCCTCCTCAGCTTTGAGATATCAAAGCCTGTATCTGCTCTCACACATGGAGTCTCCCACCACACTGCTTGCTGACATGGGGCAGTGAAGGATGCCTTGATGGGAGGCACAAGGAGTTCGGTGGCTCTGGCCACTAGGTGTTCACCATCTCTTTCCACATATGCTTCATTCCTTTTTCCTCCCAACAGTCCATCCCTGTCTTTTGATATCCTTTGCTCCCTGCCTTCTCCTGCTAGTTTTTCATACCTCCTCCGCTGTCAGCATTATGCCATTCCTCTCCCCAGAGTCTCAGGAATGAGTCTTTCTGCTCAGCAGATGTCTGAGCCCTCCTCCCGTATCTTCCTCCTCTTCTGCCCCATTAGTCACTTCCAGCCCTGCTCCCTCTCTGGCTCTGCCCCAGCTCCTGCTTACAAATATTAGGATATGTATGATTTGCTTGCTGCATGACTCCTTTATCAATCTTCCAGCCCTGTGTTCATTTAATTTAGAGCATAAGCTCCCCGGGGCACAGGGCCATGTCCTTTGTTTTAATCTTCTAAAGCACTTTGCCCAGTTGTAGTGCTTTACCAATCTTCCTTAAAAGTATCAAGGAATATTGATCGTCAGTGTGCTACAAAGTGAGCAGTGAGGGAAAGTCTAGCCCTGCCCATGCAGGTAGAGGGACTTAAAAGACAAAAAAGCAGCAGGGACTGCATCCTCTTCAGTGCTGTAATGGAGCAGGAAAAAGCACCCCTGCACAATCCTTCCTCTTTCAAGCCTCGGTTGTGTTGCACTGGAGCAGAGGAAAGTCTGTGTGTGTTCGAGTCTCAAGTCCTCCTCTGCCTGCTGGAGAACTGCAGTCCCCCCATGTGTGATTTGTCACAGCAACTCTCTCCGAACTGAAGTACCACCAGTTTCCAATTGCCTGGGATACATGGCAGCTCTGGGTGCCTTTCTGTGGCAGAGCATTCCATGTCCAAATCTGGCAGTGATTTTTCAAAGCGCCATTTGTTTCAGACAAGAAGTTTGTGGTGTACATAAAGCTACAGATGAGCCCAATTGCAGCCTGGGATTCGGTCAAGGATTATTTCAACAGATGACAGCCAGAACTCCCACTGACATAATCAAATCCACGCGTAAGAGTGGGAACAAATGCTTTGAACATGCACAGGCTGCTTTGCTGAGAAGCTCTTATTTGAAAATGTGGCCTCAGTACTTTTGGTCTTAATAACTGCATTTTTGTGTCAGTATCCAGCAAAACCAGAATGGACACATGAGTTGCCTCGTGCTGAGTTCCCTTTGTTTTCCAGCAAATGGAATGATGTCTTTCAATAACCATAAGTGACTTGAGTTGTAATGGACTGTTTGCACAGGGCAAGAGAAGAAAGGAATACGCTGTGTTACCTCAAAGTTGCAGCATGTTCTATGGGCCAAATGGGCTAATGAAAGTTGTCTGAGGAAGGGGAACTGGATCCATCTCACCCTGACAAAGCTGTGGAAGGAATCAGCTCTTTCGAGATGCTTCTATTGTCTTTGAAAAATGTGGATATCTCAAGAAAGCAGGGCAAGTTTGCCTTATATCCACCATCCCTATGGCAGACCTTTAGCAGTGCAGGCGAGTCCTGTGCCCGTGGAGCACAAGGAGACGGGTAATGTTGCTATTGCACACAGCAGGCTTGGGCTTCTGCCCAAAAGGGCAGACATCTCTGGGCACATGGAACCGCTCCGCTGCCCACAGGGAAATCAGACACAGAGCTGTGGCACGACCTGTCCTGCTGCGACACCCGTTTCTTCACTGGCCAAGACTCAAACACAGCGATGTTAAGTCCTGTCACATCTGGACTGAAGCTGTAGAGACGTTTAAGTGATCTGACTAAAATACAACACCTTGCAGCTTGCATACATTACAACGGAAGAGGCTGCTTATTGAAATTTAAAGTCTGTTTTAAGATGTTTGCATAGGAAGTGCAGCATGGGCTTTACAATACTCCCATCAGAACAGCAGTGCAGCATTTAGCTAGAATTTGGAAGGGAGTCTTGCATTCCTTAAAACCTATTCCAGTGTTTGTATTTGTTTTTTCAAAGAACATTTAAGACAGCCTCCTTCATTTGAGGTGAAATCCTCCCATGCCACTGACGGGGCAGGTGCAGGGAGAAGTCTCCGGCCCAGCCAGAGTGGAGGGCGGCAGGACTTACATCACCCGAAGCCTCACCATGTCTCCCAAGCTGCTCCTTCTCGTTGTGTGGGCAGCTGGTTTCCTCCCAGGAGGAAGGTTCCTGGCCTGTTTTGTCATCCAAAAATCCATCTGTCTTCAAGACTGAGAGTCTTGTTTTTTAAACTGTTAATGTCAGACGGCCTGACCACAGCATCCTCCGAGAGTAGACCCAAGCTGTAATTTGGGAAACTTCAAAGCTTGCTAGCTTTTTGCTTGTGTGTAGAGAATGGTCTGGCCTTTCCAGCGCTGGTGCTAGTGAAGTTGCTGGGCTGGTCAAACTGTCAAGAAGCTGTCAGTTCTCTGGGTGGGAAGGAGAGGGCCTCTGTTTCGGAGTGTGTTACTTGCAGAGGGATGGCAGGAGGGGCTAAGAGAGCCCTGGGAGGAGTGGAGAGGTGTTCAGCCCTGCTGGAAAAAAGAGTCTCTTGTTGAAATGTCAGGTGGGTACCCGACAAGGAGCAGCACCTTAAATATGAGTCACTGCTGAAACTCTCAGCCTGCCTAGGGAAGTGAATTCTCCCAACAAAGTAGATGTTGTTCCCTAAAACACAAGCCCTTTAAAGGCAAGAAAAAAAGGAAGAATGAGAAACAGATGAGAAGGGTTTAGGCAGGGGAAAATCAAATTTTTCTGGTTAATTAATCACTCCTCTTGTGTTTTTTTATTTTAGTTTGAGGGTTGCTCCAAAGCCTATTCCCGCCTGGAGAACTTAAAGACACACCTGAGGTCCCATACTGGAGAAAAACCCTATGTCTGTGAACACGAAGGCTGCAATAAAGCCTTTTCCAATGCCTCGGACAGAGCCAAGCACCAGAACAGGACACATTCCAATGAGGTAAGCCTGGGCTCACCACAGCTCAATGGAGGAATTTTTTTTTTTTAATTTTGCTGACAATAAACATACACTTTACACGCTGGACTCATGTAAAAAGAAACCTAGTGTAATGAGAGGTTTTTCTTATTTTTTAATGGGATTTATTTTGCTGGAGAGCCAGACCACATTAGCTTTATATTTATGAAAGTCATGTTTGAAATCATAAACAGATGTTAAAGTATGCAAACTTTTTAATCAGCTTTGGAAATTAAAGCAAGCATTTTCCAAATTTATAATTTTTAATAGCGCAAATAGGATTGTACAGTTGTGCATGTGGTATTTAATGTTACTGTGGAGCAGACTTGCAGTAGTATAACAGCTACCCTGGATCCTGACGCTCTGGAAATAACACTCCCTCCATCGTTTGATGTACAATGATAGAGCACAATGCAATGCTTTGTTAACCTTGGCTAATTAAGATCCACTATTAGTAGTTGGGGAGCAGAGGAAATTGCCTTTATTGTAACGCATGTGATGGTCTGTTGCAATCAACCACGGCCGACGATTGAAATTTATATTACCACTAATTAGCTGACAGGGGAACTAAAAACAACACTCCAAAGTTCTAATAGTGTTTGCAGCCATGAAGAATTCAGTCTGCAGCCTAATTTGCAACAGTTAAATATAGACTATTGGAGAATGGAACGCAATTGCCACAGATGACAGCTTTTTGAAATGATGCTGTGTCTACAAAGGGCTTGTTCGGAGTATTTCTCTCTCTGGCATAATATCAGTCAGTGATAACCAAAGCTCTGTAGGTTTCAGAGACTCTGTTGGAGTCAGAATAAGGACTCAAAGTCTAGGATACCCTTTCATGCTGTGTGATGCTGAGATGGACCCAATGAATGACCTGGATCCCAGAGTTATTTGAATTGGTTTGGGTATGAACCCAAATATTAGCATTGTCCTTCACCAGTGAGCCACTTCTCCAGCAGGACACAGGTTAAAATTAACCCATATCCACACTGGGACTCAGTAGTTTGAGCTTGATTTAAGGCTACACTGACCTTGGGGCCAAGGCAACCTGCATTCCCAGTAACTGGCGTTTGACTAAAACATCATTTGCTCTCTGTTAAAGCTTCTTCCCCAGAAAAGTAGGCAGTCCTGATTTAATCTCACATTTCAGGTATTAGAAGCTACTTGTTTTCCAGCCCTGGGTGTTTTTTCTGCCTTCCTCCAGTGCTGGATCCAATGTCCCTTTTGTTGTTGCTATTAACACCTCACTCATAGAATCATAGAATCGTCTAGGTTGGAAGGGACCTTAAAGATCATCTAGTCCAACCATCATCCTAACTCTGACAAAAAAATAAATAACAGTCCCCATGTTCTTTCTCAAGTCACCCAAGCCACTGAAGATTCCCATTACTTCGGTATTTTTTCCTGTCCTTAAATCAAGTTTGCATCTCTCTTCCATCCCTAAGGATTCTCATGTGGATGGATCAAGACTGCTGGTACAACTTTCAGTGCTGGGTACAGACTCGATCTGCCCAGTTTGTGCACACTGAAGCAGTATGTGAGCTACTTTTTGCCCATAGATCATTTGAGCTCGTATGCCTAGACCTTTTCCAGGATCCCTCTTAGGCAGGCCAGAGTTTCCCTTCTGTTGGGCCAGCTGGTGTCCCGTGTTCTTACATGTGGAATTTTGGCTTTGGCTGTCTTATTAAATGTCATTTCTTTGATGGGTTCAGTTTCCCAAGTGATCCAGATCAGGAGCTGCACTGGATCTGGGATGACTCCTTACTTCGTCTGAGCAGAGCTTGGACACACTTGAAGGTCTGCTTCTTTGGGTTCCCATTGTGCAAGAAGGTGAGGCTGTAGGGCAGGAGCCTCCAACTCCTTGTCTATGGTGGACTCTGATCTAATATCCTGATGCTTGGCACAGGCTGCATCCAACAACACAAATTAAAGACTTGGATAACAGATATCCTCTGCTGTTACTTCGCCTGGAGGATGCTAAAGCCTTCTCAGGTGCAGAAATAGCGTAGCCAGTAGTGGAGGATTTGTACCAGACCAGCTGAGCCTTACCAAGGGAATTACATGGCACTGCATGATCTTACATTTTGTGATCATGCTCACTCCCAAATTGCTGTTCAACCCTCCTTGATGCAACACAGGCATGCACCAAGACTTATTGGACATCTGTAGGCTACATATAATGGCGCTCTGGGCCATATATTTGACACTCTCTTTTTGAGAAACATATAACATGATCCTTTGCAACAGATGACATTCCTCATGGCAAAGCTCATTGCATTGGGCAGAAGACCCAGATGAGGGTCCTGCAACTAGTTGAGGCCATGACCAATGGGTTAGCAAACTGCATTGAGACCTTGGCTCTCAAAACCACATAGATGCAAAGCAGGAGTTTGTGGCCACGAATATTTCCCATTACCCATTGGTAACTCTATTGTGGTTCCTAGATACCTACTAAATATTTTCCTCTGCTTGCAGTGTTTATGTGGGGTAGACCACAGTTTCAGAATTAGTCATTCATGTCTCCTCTAAGGGGGAAGTTCCAGATTCCCTGTATTTGTCTCCATCGTTGTGTGACAGGATGTAGGTGTATGGTCCAAACATGCTGAAGTTCAAGACTGGGAATATATTACTACACTGGTGGTTGTTTGATTGTTGAAATACACTACTTCATTTTAAACTTTCAGTGACTATTTGAATGCCTTTGAGGCATACCTTCAAAGTTACTCCTGGGAAAAGGGCATTCATCCTGTGACCACTCTCCAGTGCATACACACGTGTGGCGTGAGCCAACCAAAGGCTCAGAGTGACATTTTCTCCAATTCAAGCTAAACAAGGGAAAAATGCAGAAATTCAGTTCTGCTGAGTGCCTGGGGAGTTCTCCAGCTCTCCCACTCTAGGGAGTATCATGCTGTATGTTTATGGGAGTAGGAGGGAGGCACCTGAGATATCTAAATTGTTGACTTCACTAGGGCCTACACTGCGTTAGATGTCAGAATCTGGATAACCCAAGGGATACATGAAGACATGCCAACAGAACAGCAGTTTTGCTCAGTTCAGATGCAGGAGATATGGCCTGATGAAGAGGATGGCCATACCCCATTAGGTGGAGTGTCTGCTGCCTAAGTAACAGTGATCTTATTACCCTAATTACTGGTGTCTGAAAAATCAGAACTATTGGGCCTAAAGAATCTTTATAAAAACTCCTTTAACTGGTTTATGTAGGGGTTTTTAGCATGTGTTCTGTTCTTTAGAATAGGTCTTAATAGCAGCAATAATATTTCTATAACGCCTCATCCAAAAGGTTGCATGAGGTTTATAAATAAACTATTTTACTTTTTGTGCTTTGGTTTACCCAGCTTTAAAATGTATTAAATATTTACCTCAGTGGGGTGTTACGAGGATTTAGTTTGTTCAAGTGATGTGCCAAGATCAGTCAGGAAGCATTCTTTTGAATAAAAAACAGACTTTCAGTGTTTTTCATGTGATGATACTGGCTTTCTCCAAAGAATATATATACTCCCCTGTATTTTTTCACTTAAGCTTCTGGATGAAATTACAAAACAGATTAAAAAAGAAGAATAGGAATGGTCATTTTGGGTAGCCTTCAAACAACCTCTATCTGTTTCTTCTCATGGATCTGTCCTAGTGCGTTGGCAGAAAAATACTTAGAGTAGCTGTGAGGCTGAAAGCGGAACTTGTGATGAATTCAGAGCTTCCAGCGCAGCAGCACCAGCTCAAACAACTGCAGCGCTAATACACTTTGGAATTGGAAACTCAATAAAAAAAAAAAAGTTAAAAGACGAAAAGTATCTGTTTGCTGACTTCTGTTTTCAGAAGCATGGCTTCAGCCTTGTTTTCCTGTGGCAATCAATGATTCATGAATTCGGGACTAGAGTGCTATCGTCTGAAAAAAACATTGCATGCCTGTGGTTTGTTTTGCACAATAACAGATTTCAAGGTGACAGGTGCTGGAGTGGTATGATAGATTGGGTAGGGTGAATCCAGCCTGGCTTGGTTCCACTGGAATTCCGTCAGCCAGAAGGTCTCAGACATTTTCTCGGTGTAGACCCCACCTTAGCAGAGAGAATGTGTTATGGCCAGTCCCCTACATCACCTCCCTCCCATCCATAATCAGGAAACATTCCTGTGGCCACCCAAGCAAATACATACATGGGAAAGTAATATTAGGAAAGTATTTCATGAATTCTTAGCTGTCTCTTAATCCAGAAACTGAAAACAAGGAGTTTAGCCAACATCAAATGACTGGCCAGGTCTGTCTGGATCAGCAGCAGCCCATATATCACATCTTAGAGATCTCAGTCTTACAGAATCCTGCGGAGCAGATGCTCCACATTTTGCTGCTGCCAGCCACTTTGCTCATTGTATTTTCTTGGTCCATACACTGTACCTGGAATATCTGGACTTGTTCTAAATATAACCTAAGATTTGCTTATATTGACAGAAACCCTACGTCTGTAAAATCCCTGGCTGCACGAAGCGGTACACGGACCCTAGCTCCCTCAGGAAACACGTCAAGACCGTGCACGGGCCTGATGCCCACGTCACGAAGAAGCAGCGCAATGATGTTCACCCGAGGCCACCTCCGCTCAAGGAAAATGGGGACAATGAGGCAAGCGCCAAGCAGAGCAGCAAGGTTTCAGAGGAGAGCCCCGAGGCCAACAGCACCACGAGGAGCATGGAGGATTGCTTACAAGTCAAAACGATAAAAACGGAGAATTCTGTGGTAAGAGCAGTTGCTCTTGGCAGAAAATACGCGGTCCCTAATTTCTCTGAAGCAATGGGGGCATGAAGCATTTGCATGCTATTTAACCTCTCCAAGCAGTTGCCCTTCACCTGCCAACACCCTAAGAGTTCAAGTCCAGAGATGAAACTGGAGGTCAGGGCACAGCCCAGAGCATTTTGCACCTTCCTACCCACCATCACAAATTCTTGTAGTCATGGGGGCCTGGTGGTGCCCGGTGTTGAGCTTGGCCTCCCTGTGCTGTGAAAGTGGGTAAAACTCAAGAGTGTTGTGGTCAGATGAGCTTGACCTACCTCACAATTTTAAATTGAGCAACAACCATAGGACACAGATTGACGAACACTTCTTGGAGCAGAAATCCTGTCTTAAACAGTCTTTTTTCTCCTCTTCTTCCCTGCACCCTTCCCTGTTTTTCCTTCCAGGCTGCTGCTGCACAGCAGTTTTGCCGGCACAACTTTGTTGTGGGCTGCCTGATGAAGCCAGTGATGATAAAAGTAGCTGGTTTATTTTTGTTGGGTTCCTTAAAGCAAGTTCAGTTCCTCGGTCTTGTCCATCATACACAGAAGCACAGAATCACTGGGGCTGGCAGGGACCTCTTGAGATCATCTAGCCCAACCTCACTGCTCAAGCATGGTCAGCTAGACCAGATTGCTCAAGAGTACACGAGTTCAATACAAAACTCCCAGCTGCCACAGAAAATTGTAGTGGGATGGTGGAACAGGGATGTGAAACCAGGAATTAACATGGGAGTGAGGCTGTCATCCACAGACTACAGGCTTGCAGTCAACCAGGATCATGTTTTACAACCCCATGTAACAAGCCACCAGTTGAAGCAAAGACCATTTATCAGCCTTCTGGCCATTACATCAGCTCCACAGTAGGCAGAAGTGTGGTCGATGGTGCTAACGAGGTGTGTACAGCAATGGGTCCAAACACATTCAAGCCTCTTCCGCCCCATGCAGGGAGCCCATCTGCTCCTAAGCACACCATTGCTGCTGGAGGAGGTGGAGCATCACGACACATGAGTCACTTTTGCCATCTGATGTATCTCTTTACCTTCATAGCCAAAGTTCTGGTCTGCTGCTCTGCTTCAGAGTCGGGCAGGGTATGCCTAGGTACAGCAGAAAAGACCTTCACCTGCAAAGGAGAGTGTTCACATAGTCCCCAGACTTCTCACTAGAGCTGAAGCACTGTGAGCTCCAAAATATGTATTTTTCTTGATTTGAATCCAGGCTAAAAAGGTTGTTGTTTCTGTGAAACAATATGCCCTGGAGCTATAAAGATTTTCTAAAAAACATTAAGGGATGCGTTAGGTAGGAAGGAATTGAGAATTTTCACATCCGAAGTATCTATAATTGACTAAAGGAACATTTTTACTGTGATGAGGCTCTGTATCGGGTTACAAAAACTGAGTGTGAGAACCACTGGACAAAATGACCTCTCTCCAGTACTCTTCCTCTGTGTGTTTTGGGTTTTTTTCTGTGAAAACACGGACACAATCACTGCTCTCCATCCCATTTCTCCTGAAGGTGTGGGGTTGTTTTCCTAGGGCTGTGCACTCCCAGGGTTGCAGCCAAGCTGGCTGGCTGGCGGCAGGGCCATGGGTCAGATGTTCCTCTCTGCTCTCCTTGTCCAGCGCCGTGTACATAACTTGTGCACGTCTAACGGGCGGCATCTGACCTGGCAGGCCCATGTCCAACTCCTGTTTCCTGGTTGAGGTCAGAGTGGTGGGAAGGATGAGATACTTCACTGGTTCCCATCACTCCCAGGTCCCTTGTTTTGACCCATCTTTGAGTCTCATCCAAAACCCATGGAGAGGGGTGGGGTTTTTATCTGGGGCCACAAAGAGGGAAGGCAGGGAAGAGGGGGTGCAGGAGAGGGGAAGTTGTTGGTGATTTGTGTTGTGTTCTGCACTCCCCTCTTCCTCCTTTTACTAACATGGTCCTTTCTGTTAATGCTATCTTTGTCCTAACAACCTGTTCTTTATTCCCACTTACCCTTCCTTACTCTACCTTCCTAAGGACAGTCGGTACTAAGGTGAGCAAAGAAATCCTTTATATTAAAATAGCTGTATAAAGCATGGTGTCTTTGAGACCTCCTGTCTCCAGCTAACCCCTGTGGGGTGGACAGGGAGGCCTGCGGAGCAATGGGGAGGGACAGGGGATATTTGCTTGAGTGCAGAA
Organism: Calidris pugnax; assembly: GCF_001431845.1. Taxonomy (NCBI): domain Eukaryota; kingdom Metazoa; phylum Chordata; class Aves; order Charadriiformes; family Scolopacidae; genus Calidris; species Calidris pugnax. Next base: position 4,745,486 of record NW_015090770.1, on the reverse strand, counting down.
GGGGAGAGGACTCAGTGCCTGAGGACTCCCTTTGCCTCCTTTCTTCCAACATCAAAACTCGCCATTAAATCCTGGGACTGCAACCTCCATCATCCAGATTGAAGGGCAGTGAGGCCACCAGAGCCAGTTAGCCCTGCCCATGAGGGCTGCTAAGGAGCAAAGTAGAACACTGCACCACCCTGCACTCCCACCTTGGCCTGAGGCAAAATACATTGCCTTTTCAGCACTCCCATTTCTGACAGTTGCTGGAGCATGGGCCTGGAGCAGAGAAACCAGGCATCCTGTCTGGTAGCAGCAACAGCTACCTCAAAGCATGTTCAGACCATTCAGTGTCTGCTGCAAGCAAACTACTCAATGTGAAATGCAATTCCTAATGTAAATAAAATAAATATTTATGGTGCTTATCTGCCTTATCTGCAAGTGGGGGGTTGCAAACAGTGAACCAGGTTTTTATCTGGCTGGGAAGTTTGTCAGCTAACCTAATTATATGTTAGGGTATTTTAAAGACAGAAATATGTTGTGTCTGAAATACTTAGGCCTTGATCCTATGTTAGATAAACCAGTGCTTGCTGCAATATACCTTGCAAAATCAGGTAATGTGCTGCTTTTCTTCAAGAAACATCCATCTCTAATTTTTTGGAGGAACAGCATCTAGTTTCTCTCCATCTTCCAGTTGAACGTTCCACAGTTTTTCCAGCTGTGTGATGCTGCCCTGCCCTCCCCTTCTAAGTAAGGTACCCCTGCCCTCTTTAGAGCTGAGATCTTGCAGCAGGGAAGGGTAACAAGAGGGGAGAGCCTGGGATAGGGCCAAATATGTGGTGCCCACTGGGGATGTTGGGTTCCTCCTTTCTTTCCACCCATGTTTCCACCTGCCCAACTCCTCCTCTTTTCCTTCTCCAAGATGTGTCAGTCCAGTCCTGGTGGCCAGTCGTCATGCAGCAGTGAGCCGTCACCCCTTGGCAGCACCAACAACAATGACAGTGGAGTAGAAATGAACATGCACAGCGGCGGAAGTCTGGGAGATCTGACGGCGTTGGATGACAACGCTCCTGTTGTGGACTCAACAGTCTCATCTGGTAATTCGACAGTCAGCCTGCAGCTAAGGAAACACATGACGACGATGCAACGACTTGAACAGCTCAAGAAAGAGAAACTCAAGACAGTTAAGGATTCCTGCTCATGGGTGAACCCAGCTCCACAAGCCAGAAACACCAAGCTGCCTCCCATCTCAGGAAACGGTAAGCTCTAGGCCTGTAGGAAACCTCACAGAGTTTGACTCTGGTTTCATAACCAAGAGTCTGCCCTGGAGGAGGATCATTTCTTATTGTCTCTGAGTCAGCCCTTGCTGAATAGAGATGTCAGGTAAAATGGAAGGCCTGGGTGTAAACACAGCCATCTGGTGATGTGCAGCAGTAACCCAGATGCTGTAACAGTGCTACAGAGCTAGAAAGGACACAGAAACGATGGTGTCCTTCTTGTTCCTGGGTTTGCCCCAGGAGCTAGCCATAGCTGTCTTCACTGTCCCGGTGGCAGCCGCAAGACTGCTTGGGTTTGTTCCAGCCATAACAATTCCTCAAGGGCTGATGTGCCACCAGGGAGATTGCTGGAGTGCAGCAGCAATATAGACAAGCTCTTCATCCTTGATATTGCTCTGACAGGCCTTTTGTCACTTTGAGAGCTCCTGGCTATTGCCTACAGCTTCATATGCTAGTTTTCTGCTGGTTAGGGATTCCTCATAAAGGCCTCATTATAATCCCTTCAGATCTTCTCTAACTTTCCCAGGAAGTCCCAAGGCAAAGGGCCTGGGTTGTACTATACCTTAGGGTTTAGTATATTAGAGCTGCTTGGTTTACTCTGGGAAGAGCCTTTGAGTATCAACTTTTGGGCGCTCAGCCTCCTATCCCTGAGTGATGTGCATCTGTCCCAGGGAGCAGCTGTGGTTGTAGCTACGTGCTGTCCCCATGGCACTGTTCACACCAGTCCTACTTTTTTCCAACATGGAAGCACTTCCTCAGCAGCTGAGCGTCAGTGGGGTACACATTGCAAAGAATGCTGCAGCAGAGACTTCTTGTCTTCTCTCTTCGTCCTTCTTGCTCTTTGTGCGTGGACACAGAGCTGGAGATGAAGCTTCAAATTCACTGGCAGCAAATTCATTATTTTTCCTGTAAAGTATTTGGGGGTGGCTCTGTGCGTCTGTATTCTGGCACCAAGAACACTGCCAAGTGAAATTTCTCTGCTAACCAAACCTTTTCCTCTTCTGCAACCTTTTTCTTAGGCTCTATTCTAGAAAATAGTGGTGGTTCTTCTGCTACGCTGCCTAATCCCAGGATAATGGAGCTGTCTGTCAATGAGGTTACGATGCTGAACCAACTCAACGAGCGCCGTGACAGTACGACAAGCACTATCAGCTCCGCCTACACCGTCAGCCGCAGATCATCAGGGATCTCCCCATACTTCTCCAGCCGCCGTTCCAGCGAGGCTTCTCAGCTCGGGCACCGTCCCAACAACACGAGCTCTGCTGACTCCTATGACCCAATTTCGACGGATGCGTCCCGTCGGTCAAGCGAGGCAAGCCAGTGCAGTGGGATGCCGGGTCTGCTGAACCTCACGCCAGCTCAGCACTACAGGCTGAAAGCCAAGTATGCTGCTGCCACAGGGGGCCCTCCTCCGACTCCCCTGCCGAACATGGAGAGGATGACCTTGAAGAACAGGATCTCACTTATGGATGGACCAGACCCCACCTTGCCCTCCATCCGCCTCCCACCAGGTCCCAGGCGTTGCAGTGATGGTAACACCTATGGCTACCCGTCAGCTGCAGCATTTCCCCACGAGGTGCCGGGCAACTGCACCAGGCGGGCGAGTGACCCGGTGAGGAGACCTGCTGGAGAGCCCCAGGCCCTCCCACGAGTTCACCGCTTCAACAGCACCAACAGCATGAACCCCTTCCATCCTCCACAGGACAGGAGGAACTTCAGCCTCCAGAGCTATGGTCGCTCAGACGGGAGCCTCCCCCGGCACACCTATTCACCTCGGCCACTGAGCATCAGCGAAAACATTGCCATGGAAGCCATGTCCGGGGAGGCAGAGGTGCCCGTTGGAGATGATGACATTATGCTGCCAGATGATGTGGTGCAGTACATCAAATCCCAGAGCAATGGGACAGCAGCCGAGAGCACTTCCATGGGGTACAACAATGAGATGGCGAGCTTCCAGGGAAGTGGGAAGCTGCAGCCTCCAGCCTTGCCTGGCCAGCGCAGGATGGCAGTGGCTGAGGCGAGCATGAGCCAGTTAGGACCCATGATGACAGAGTGTCCCATGAGTTTTGATGCTTCCTCAGACATGAATAAAAATAACATGCCCGTCCAGTGGAACGAAGTCAGCTCGGGTACGGTTGATATGATGTCCAACCAGTCGAAGCAGCAGTTTTCGCAGGGGAACTTAGCGGTCGTCCAGCAGAAGCAGAACTTTGGTCAGTACCAGAACTACAACCAGCAGCAGATGCAGCTGCCAGAGAACAATATGAACGTAACACAGCAGAGCTTTATGCAAAGAAATGTGGGCATGGATGGGCAGAGGCTGAACTGTATGCAGCTGCGGCAGCAGCCGATGAGCCTAGGCCCCGGTATGAACCCTGATCTGGGCTTGCACACAGGGTATAACCAACCTCATCAGATGCTGAGCCCCAGTGCAATCAGTGGCAACCCCAATCAGATCTCTCCTTCTTGTAGCAACATGGCAGCAAAGTCTGGACCCCACCTTCACCCTCAGCAAATGGACATGGCGACTGACCCTTCTTTAATGGTTGGCAGCAACAGTGAGCGCACGATGATGGGCCAGGTCATGCACGATCCAAGTCAGCAGAACTACTCATCTCAGCCGACCCACCTGAACTTCCCCATGGCTCAGGAGGCCTATCATCAGCCCGTCATGACCTCCAACCAGCCCAGCTTTGAGCCTCAGCAGAGCATGATGGGCTCAGCCACGCAGGTGTATCCATCCGGCATGGTCCAGCCTCGTCCTCCTCCGGAGCCGAGCCCGGCCAACAGATCCCGAAGCCTCCGCACCGTCCAGCAGCTGGGCTACATGAGAACTCCCCACCCGCCAAACACCATCAGCCCGGGCCAGGAGGCGGCGGAGGCCGCGCATAAAAGAACCAGCGACATGTTGCCGGCGCCGGCCCAACAGTGCACAGACGGCACGAGGGACAACAATTTGATGTACTATTATGGCCAAATCCACATGTACGAACAGAACAGCAGCTTCGATAATCAGGCGGACTGCCGGGTGAGACAGCAGCAGTGCGCACTGAACGGCAAGCCGCCCGCCCTGCCCTCCCCAGGGGCCAACCAGGTGTCCAGCACGGTGGACTCGCAAGGCCTTGAGCCACCCCAGATAGATTTTGACGCCATCATGGACGATGGGGACCATTCGAGCCTGATGTCGGGAACCCTGAGCCCCAGCATCCTGCAGAACCTCTCCCAGAATTCCTCTCGCCTGACGACTCCACGAAACTCTCTCACACTGCCCACCATTCCCGCGGGAATAAGCAATATGGCGATAGGCGACATGAGCTCCATGCTAACCACGCTGGCGGAAGAGAGTAAATTTCTGAACATGATGTCATAACAGTAAAGCACAAGGCCTTAGCGCTATCCAAGGGGCTGTGTGTGAAGCAGTTTGATGAATGTGCTTTTCAAAAATAATCTGTTTCAATAGAGTAGACCTTTTTTTTTTTTTTAATAAGTATTAAATACATTAAAGGGATTCAAAATGAAAATTTTAAAAAGTTTCTGTACAGAACTATGTAAACTATATCCAGGCAGTTCAGCACCTTGTGGGTGCACTTCTAGTGTTATTTTTTGGCTTGGTTACCCAGAGCACTGAACAATATCACCACCAAGCTAGGAGACTGCATGAGCGTGGTTAGAGATGAAACCCTCCCTCCCCGGCAGCCCTGTAAATACCACTCCCCATCATTTTCCGTTAGGTACGTTGGCAAAAAATTCCATTTTTGACCCACCCCAGAAAGAAATGGGAGGATGCGGTTTTGATCAGAATAAAAGCCATACTATGTATTCTGCTCTGATGAGAGTAGGCTTTAGTTACGTCTCCAAACAAGCCCTCTGCCAGCAGTATTGTTTTATACCATAAATACCTTTGTACCTTGCAAAGAGCGTTGATTCCAAACGGCTTCTCAGCAAAGTGCCTTACCCTGCTTTCGTGTTAAGTAGCCAAGGCCTCTCTTCCTTTAAAAATCAAATATAGTGTATTGCCAGAAGCGTATATAAAATGTACATTTATAAAAACATAGTGGTGTTTCTGAGAAAACATTGGAAAGACACATTGATGAGACACATAAAAGGTGAATGCACACTTTGATCAGATGTGTTTACAACGTGGTTTATATCATGTGCAGAGTGGAGCAGAGGCCTGGGAACAGCAATCACTGGGAAATAATCCCCCGTGGCAGGAAGGCTCCGGCGTGCAGACTGACACACGCGCATAACTTTGCGCCCTCTGAGCGCAGCGACTTTCTGCAGGAGCATCTTTCATGTCAGGTTTCTGAAGCTCACATTACCATATCCCCGTGCGGCTTTGCAGCGCCTTCTCTTTCTGTTGGGTTTTCCACGCTAAGGTGCTCACATTCAAAAAGTGGTGATGATGGAGAGGGTCTTATGAACCTTCCAGCCCAGTCTGCTCTGTGGCAGCATTGTGGGAGCTGGTTTGTCTGTCCAGGGTTCATCTGTGTCATAAGCGTGAGCTAATACACCCTGCCAGCAGGCTTGTTGGCATGTACCCAGCACTGCATTAACATGTCCCACAGCTTTGGCCAGCATGAAAAGAGCTGCTGTATCCAAAAAACATACCAGGGACAACCCAGGGCGTCAGCTTGGCTGGTGCTTTGTGCTACTCTTTGTACCCAGCCTTGTGCAATTCAGTGCTGCACCTGCAGCCTACAGCATAGGCAAATAACTGGATAGTCTCAAAGCAGGTATTTGAGTCAAAATAGTAGCTCAGTCAGTGAGAATCTCTTGGAAACATCCTTGGGAAGAGATGGGAGGAGCAGGGCCTCCCGAAGCCAAATCCTCCACTAAAATATCACTGCTTATAATAAAAATTGGCTGTTTCCACACCAGTCCCACCTGGCACTTAAGTCAATCTTTGTTGCATTATTTATTTTTACTGTCGTTAGACAAAAGGATAAAAGTGGTGGGGTGCATGCACTTGGGCAGGAGGCCTTGCTTAATTTCTGATTGCGTTGGATAAGGACAGCTCTCCTCATCCTGTTCCCATAGCACCATATACTTTGTACCCAGTATGTCGAACAGCAAGGGACAAATGTGACTTCCCCCCAAGTTCTCATAGTTTGACCGGACAAGCATCTGCAGAGCTTCACTCTCTCCTTCCCATCTGCCCTCTGCCCCTCATATCGATGTGATGTTCTCATCTGTGTCCAACTCCGACCCCTGCATGGGATACGGGTGGCTCTATAAGGAGCTTTCTGGTATCCCTGCCTTCCTTTTGCACAAACAGATGTCAGGCTCTCTGTTCCCAGCATGACTGAAACTAGCATGAAAATGCCACATGTTACCTTCAGGCAAACTTTGTGATCTCAGATACACCAGCAGCCGTGCTTGGCCGTGGTGGGTTGGGACAGTCCTGCTGCCAGGTAGCCCTGGGTACGGCCGGTGCAGGCAGGAGCTGCTCAGCATCCTGTGGTCTCACCCGTCCTCATCCCAAATGCAGAGGGTGTGCACAGGACACTCTTCACCCCTTGAGGCCCCCATGGCTCCTGCTGATGTCCAGGGTGCATGAGGACAGGAAAGCAAAGCAAGGTGCCTGGCTGTTTATTTGTGTCTCCTGTGAAAGTTGTGTTGAAAGGGATTGTTTTATAGTCCGCTGTATATATTCTCCTGCAGTTACTGACCTTGCCCTTGCCTTTGCATTTACGAAAAGAGGGCAGTACATATTTTAGGACATTGTATGTTGTCCTTGGATGCTTGGAGTACAACTGGGCATCCCTTGTGCAGAGATGGATCAGGCTTTTGTGTGTCCTTCAACTGCTAACCTGTTTTTTTCAACAGCTGCATAGGGCAACAATGGCTACTGAGTCCCTCTTCACAGATATCTCGTTAGCAAAAGATCAAATACAAAAGCAAAACCAAATCTCCAATGACTTGAGATTTCTCAGACTTTCCAGTGGTGGTCTTCCTTCATTTACTGAAAAAGTATTATAATAACCATTCCAGCACTGTATATATTATGTATAGAAGACATCATTACTAAAAGTACTGTAGGTGAATTGTTCTGTCAAATTTATATCTTAAGAACATTTTTAGCTGTTTTCTACATCATAAGAACGGAGGTAACATGCTGAACCTGTATATAAACCTTTTGTACATTAAAAAGTAATTTATTTCATAATTCCTTTTGCCTGTTAATGCCTTTTATTGGTAATGGTGGTTGGTCTTGGTTTGTCATTGTCACATCAACACAGTCGATCGGACTCTGGCAGTGCTTAGGGACACCTGCGGAGGAGCTAGATGTGCCTGTGAAAGTCACTGCCTTGCCTTGAAGAACTCCCAATCAACAGTGGGATGAAGGTGGCAGAAAGAGAGACAGTGAAGCCGGGGTGCTGCTGCAACCACCACCATGCTGCCCAGGTGGCTTTCATTGGCCTCTTGGCAGAGGTGATTTGAAGGAGGATGACAGTGCAGCAGGCACAGCACAGGAGAAGGGCTCAAAGCATGGGCCGGAGAAATTTGGCAACCAGAAGATTCATGGCAAAATGGTTTTTTAACCATCTTTGTCAGTGTCCAAAAGGAGACAGATCATGTTATGGGCCATGACAACAATTAGTTGAATATTGAGTTTGAAGAAAGGAGAAATTAATCTCTCCACGACGTATGTGATGGGAAGTAATGATATGGTGAGAAACAGACATCGGTCATGATCCAGTCAGAAGGTGGTCCAGCCCATTGGTGAGAAAGATCTCATTTGACTGCAACAAGAGTTAGCTCAGCCAGTCAAGAGACTGATTTTCAACTCGGTTTCATAGAGGTGAGTTGGTGTGGGCAGGGCTAGAGCTTTAAGGGAGGGTGGGGAAGCTGTTCACAGGTGATCTTTATGAGCACACTGATGAGATGATTGAAGTAAGCTATTGAGCAAAGCAGCTGGCTAGTGAGCTAGTCATGACACCTGGTGCAAATGAACCAGCAGTTTTATGCAGAAGCAACTGAAGGGGGTGGCCTCATTTTCCTCCATGCAGGATCCCTGCTGAGTTGACTGGTAGAATCAGGTAAGTTTGGGACAAATCCTCCCCCTGTTATTGGGTTCCCTCATAGTCTACAGCAAGAGATTGATATATCCCAGAACAAAATTAATCTTTCTGTTTTAGATGTATAGGATGGGGTTGATTTTCTTCTGGAAGGCCTCTATCGCTCTCCTCGTTGATTACAGGGCAACACCATGCAAGCAGCTTAGATTAGATACCTTCCCCAGCAGAGTGAGATGAATCCTATGCTCCTATGATTCTTTTGCACCAATCTAGTCACTCTCAGAACAGACTGAGGTTGAGCCAGTGAACAAGATGTTGATTAATGTGTTAATGATCCTGTTAGTCCGCAAATCCATTGGATAAATATCACACCCCTCTGTACTGTCCAAGAACTACAGAAATCACATTTTAAAAAAATGCAGTAATATTATTAAAAGGAAATTGTTCAGAGCTTTTCTATTGACAAAAGGCTTTGGAGACTCAGATCAGCTGCTACTGCTTTTCTACTTCAAACACTTAAAGTGGGTTTCTAATCTAGATCAAATGCTGCTTTTAGCTGGTATTTCACTTTAGAGTTCGATCAGGGCATGCCTCTGCCTGTGTAGAACATATTTATTACTTAAACTGGGCTAACACTTCCTTGGAGCCCACCTGAGGTCGTGTACCAGCATGTGCTTTTTTTACTGCTCAGCCATCCTGGAACAGACAGGGATCGAAAGGCTCATTGCTCCAATTCTGAGCAGGTAATAACCCTTCTGCAACAAATGTTGTTTATAAGCCAGAGCTTGGAGTTTATACTACTGTGGCAGCTTCATAATATTCAATTAACCTTCTTTTTAATCAATCATATCCCTTATGAAAATGAACTGTCCTAACAGGGCTGATTCTGATCCTCTTTGTTGAATGTTACCTCACTCCACCCCCAAAACCACTGAGAGCATAAAAGGAGTGAGATCCCACTCCGGGTAAAACCATCACAGCTCTTTAATATTGCACTAATATCTCAGGCTTTCCTGGAGGGGAGAAAAAGCCCATAAAAGCTACTGTTGCTGGATCTGATTGTACTTACTGAGTACAGAGTCATTCCAATGGCTCTTTATTGCAGTGGTCTCAGTAGGGATGACATAGGAGCTCTTGTTCTTTACGAGCTGTTGGATCTACTTGGAAGAGCATACGTGTTGTAAATAAATGGTGTGTTTTATATTATTGGAAGGACAATTTATGACCAACCAAGGCCTCTTGCAGACAGCTATTTAACTTGTAAGTAAAATGACCTAACACTTCAGAAATTTAGAAGCTACAAAACAACCAATGTTGTGGCCAATATACTTATTTCTCCTTGATTTATGCTTCGTGTAAAACTTGAAATGGCTATATTAAATATGTTTGCTGTAAAAATAAAAATAAAATTAAAAAAAGAACAAAGTGATGCTTTCACACATGCTGAAGGTTTGTGACTACTGTAGCTTCCTCCAATTGCACTAGCACCTCTAATTCATTACACAGGTCCTTTCCCCTCCCTATTTGCCCCATTTCTGGCTTGTCAGGCAGAATTGTAAGGGGCATGGTGGGCTGCCTGCTGTCAACTTTGGAGGAGCTGCTGCACTCAACTACAGTGCACTTGCTGGAAATGTCTCTCTAAGTATCAATGGCTTACAGAAAAGCAAACTCTATGGCTTCTAGGTCTGTCCATCAGAGGCTATTTTTCCATCACACCTTTAACATCATTTGTAGGGTGGTGTGAGCAAGAAGCAGCAGGCATGGCAACACACACCAAAAGGCAGCTTCTGCACGACAGGAGGGGGTATAGAGCTATAGAAGTCTTTGGTCTAGGTTGCTCTGGTTAGTCTTATTAAGCACAGCCCAGCCTAGTCTCCATAGAGAAAGGGATTTTAAGGGAGGACTCAAAGCAGGAACTTGGTCTGGTGTTCTGAATGCCTTCTGAAGAAGTCTCTTTACTTTTCCCTTTTTCTCTCCATTCACTATATAGAAAGTCTACAGAAAAGACAACCTTCAAAAATGTCACCTCTCTCCCTGCCTTTTCTATTCCTCTTTGGGAAGAACGCTCTGCCCCTACAAACATCCCCTCTGCCAGGGTTTGACAGACAGACAGTTGCATTTTTTGACTCGGGAGCACAGGGAACAGCTTTCCTGACACCTGCAGAGGGAATCATGCAGAAGAAGAGCACACATTTCACAGCTGGATGTCGGCCAAAGCACCAAGGTTGGTGTTACAGTGCAGTGCTGGTGGTTAAAATAGATCCAATGAAATGAGGAGAGCAACAGGGGAAGAAGCAAAACTGTGGTCAAAGCAGGGTTAATTTTCTTCTAGGCTTTGTGTCTCCTAGTGTGTCTCCCACCTGCAAAATTTCAGGGGCCGTGAGGAGTTACTGGCCATGACAAAAGCAAAACAAGAGAAGTGATGCTTATGTAGGTATGAGATCTATTTTTTGAAGAGTTTAGATCTGTAGAGCTTCACATAAAGGGCTTTGGGGAACAAAAGCACCATTTTTAGCCGTTACCTCTTTTGCCCACTGCTCCATGGACCCATCATGCAAGCTGCCATCACCTGAGACGGTGGTGTGATGGGTGGCACAGCAGCTATATAGTGCTTGGAGGACTTTAGTCACCTGCTCGGGTGGAAATGACTGTGGCAGACAGGGACCAAGGAACACAGCTGGGATTGATTCATAGTAAGCCTTGGAAAGGCACAGCAGCCGCAGGCCTGGACTCTGTAGGTGGGCTACCCCACCCTTTGGCAGCCCCAGCATCCTGCCCTTGGCTGCAGACCTTGGAGCAAAGGCGCTCCCAGCCTCTGCGGCTCAGCCAAGCTGCAGGAAACAAACGTGCTTCTCCCTTTCTGCCCACTATTATTGTATAGCAAGAACTTGGTAATCTCCAGGTGGCTTTATTGGCCCCATTTCCCAGCTGGCAAAGCAGCCTGCTGAGAAGGTACCTGCCTGCTGCACTTACCATCTGACTGGCATCTGAGCAAAGTGTCTCAACTGATGGAAAAGTGATGTGTTAATTTATTTTTTTTTTTCCTAGCAAAATGTCTTGATGCGAATCATTTAACCTCTGTGTCACTCATCAATAATGACGATAAGTGAAATTCGATAGCACTACATGAAATGCACAGAGGATTAAACATCACTCCAGGCACACTGAAAGTGGGCGGCTTTACCGTATCTGGGAGATCTTAAGGAGGGGTGAGAAAACGGGTTTTTCTCTGCAGTCCAAGAGGCTGCACCCCTGTAGCACCAGCACTGACTGAGGAGGCTGCTCCAAGTGGTGATCCTAATCGCTTCCTGCAGGCCGGTGAAATTCCCTCGTTAGCTGCCATCCAAGAACAGAACAGGTCTCACCTTGCTTGAGGAGCTCTCAGGAAACGATTGCTTGTCTTAGCAATGTCAGGAGATTTGTCACTGAATATGAAAAATGTTTTCAGGGAATAGAAACTGGGGCTGAGCCAGGTGAAGGTTTCTACTTAATTGGAAAAAAAAAAAAAGAAAAAAAAAAAAGATCCCAACACTTCCATCACTGACTGGAAGTGGGAGCATTTTGAACAGATCAGCAGTGGTCTAGGTGTTGAAAACGCCAATAGCACCAAAGTAGTTGAGAAGGCTTTTCTTGGAGAGGGGAGCCAGCTTTTTGGCCACTGAACACTTCAAAAAATCTCCTGTAATTGCCCAAATTAGAAGGGAAATTTAAAATCTGATCCCATTCAAAAAGCCTTCCCAAAAGTTAACACCTACTAATAACGCATTAACAAGTTTAGCCTAAAAAACTTCCAAATCTAAACCTTGAATTTAGAAGAGCATTGGGCCAAGACATGACTTCCCAAGTAGTTCTGTAAAAGTGACATCAAAAGGATTTTCAGCAAAAATATCATCAGTACATTTTTTCATTAATGTTTTAACTGTCATTTATGGTTTTTTAAAAAAAATAATTTAGTATGCAGAGAGCTGGGCTGGCTTCATCGTGGGTGAATCAGTACCAGAAAAATTCAAGTCTCCAAGGGGCCCATGGGGAGCTGTTTTCCACCCCTACTCTTCCTACGAAGTTCTTCCACTTGTGAGAAGTTGGGATCGGGCAGATCTCACAAAAGATGAAGATGTTAAATCAAGTCAGGGGCTGATGGCCTTTTAGATTAACATAATCCCTCCCTGTAACAGGAAAATCCACATTGTTAGTGTTTAAAATTATTCCAACCAGCACATGAGGAATTGTACTGTGTTGCAATCAGATTAGCTAAGGCAAAACATCCTTCCCAGCCCTCATTTCAGTGCTGACACAAGGTACTTCAGGCGAAGCGCTGGTCCACAGATGTTTCAGCAGATTCAGCAGGGCTAGGAAATGGATCATTTGGAAGCACAACTGGTGAACAAAGGGGGTCTTTTCTCCCTTCAGAATAAACCCCGTAGACAGAGGGGAGGAGGTTTATTTATTTTAAGATACTCCAAACACCTTTACTGCTACTAAAAAAGACATTGCCATTTCATGAATAAAAATAACTGCAGAACCATCAGGGGGGTTGCAGTTGTAAACTTGATCTTGTGCACATGCATCAGCACTTGTTATTAGATTGTATAAAATGACTCAAAAATCCTCAAATGAACCAAACTGGGTATCATGCCAGAAATGAAGGTTCTCCTCCAGCATGAACAACACAAGTGAGGCAGCATAATTTGTCTCATTAACTACATCACCAAAGGGCCATCCTGGCAGATGTGAGGACCCAAGGAGAGTACTTTGGCTGTGCAAAGAACAGGAAAATAAGTGAAATGTGGAAAGCCCATATTTTAACAATGTTATGAAGGAGGAAGGTGAGTACAAGGGTGGGGGTGGAGGTCCAACTGCTGAGACACTCTGACAATGGGACCATTACCTTGAGATCCCCACTCCCTTGGCAAGTGGTCATCCCTTCCCATCTTCTCCAGAGTGGCCAATGGCAGGTCAAGCTGCTCCTGCTGCTTGCTCTCACTGTAGCTTTTGTGCTCTGGTATTCATGCTGCTGCATCCCTTCAATTTGACAAAACTTGTCAGCAAAACCAGGCCGTCTCCAGGGGTTTTGTCACCAAACTGTGTCGCTAGGAGCATTTCTTACGCCCAGCCCATACAACTAAGCCATAAAAGGTCTTGAGGCCGGGCCTGAGCTGTATGTTTATTTTGGTGATAGTCATTTGTTTTTTCTTAAGACACCAAGTTTTGAGCCTACCATTGCTCACAGCTGAAGAAAGCACAAAGAGATGGGGCTCAAAACGAGCCCAAAGGCTGAAACCTTGGCCAAGTAATTTCTCACTGACCTCAAGGATTTAGGTAATCCTCAGAGGGATTTTTGTCTCTTAGAGCAACCTGCTGCTTCACTGAAGAGCTGGTTGCGGTTTTTAGAGTTTTCCTACTGTATCTTGGAGTTGTTGTTTAGGGGTTTGGTGTTTTGTAATCAAATTGCACAAAATGTTGCTTTTCTTTCAGCTACAAGGGAAATAGCTTTTATCCAATTCATCAACCGGCAATGGGAAAAGCCCAAACCAACTAAGTTTTTAGGTCCAGGGCCCAAACAATGCCAGTCAGAGGTGCTTTCAGTGGAGGAGTCAGAGCTTTCCTTCCATCTGTGCAGGCTGAGGAAATCCAGCTCTAGAGGTCAGAACACAAAATTTTTGTGAAGGACAACGTGGCACCCATTGAGAAAAGTCTTTTATTTTTTTCACTGAAAGTTGTGGTGGGAGAAACAGTCATGACCATCACGTGAAGTACAAAGAAGCAGGAGCATATCTGAGCTTAGTGCCTCAGAAATAGCAAGCTGTATCATCCAAGTGGAACACACAACTGAAAGACCACTAAGAAGTACAGCACAACATGTAACAGCAGGCTCCAACCACCCGCAGACTTCACAGGGTGCTCAAGGTGGCATACCATGAAGGACACCTTGGTATGTCCTCCGTGTCTCAGGAAGCAGAATATGGAGCAAGTCAGAGACATCTAAAAAGTTATAGGGGACATCTGAAAAGATTCTATGAAAATATTGGAGGCACAATGACTCTTTGGAAAGGATTTTCTGGTAGCCATGCGAGCTTCTTTTTGTGTTTTGCAATGTACAGGATGAGACAATGCTGGTACCATCATTGCTTCAACCAAGAGGCAAATATCTCATTTAAAAGTTTATTTTAATGAAGTCACAATAAGGCCTCCAGCTGGAAAGGTTATTTATTAACCTCTTATTTACAAATTGAGCCCTGATTTGAAAATTAAGGCATTGTAATTTAATATTAACCCACATGTCAGAAAATAATGAGGCAAACTACAGGGAAAATTGCATTCCATATTGCAAAAGACCCATTTTATTTATAATGACCAGGATTACAAGTCATGCCAACATTGATGGATCATACTTTAAAAATCTTGATAGCTCATTCATTTCTATAATTATATTTATTACAAATTAAATAAGTTGCGGACACCCTTGATATACAAAGAGACAAAATTAATTTGTGAATCAGTATTAATCTGTCATCAAACTAAATGAACTCTCTTTCTGGCAGCCTACTGAATGTAATGTACTGTACGAGGCTTCCCGTGATCCTCAGGACATGAAAGCAGTGGAAGTTCCACTCCAAGCTGTTGAAGGAACATCTCTTCACTTGGATGTATGTCATTTCTCAGTATGGCTTTTAAAATCAAGAGGTGAGCTCACAATAGAAAACTTTCTTGGCCAATATCTAGTAACTAAAACAAATTCTAACGCTTCCATGAGCCTCAGTGCAAGGGCTCTGTGGGCAGGTGCCTCAATGCAGTCAATTGGTAGAGCTCCACAGACCTCAATGCAACCAAGCCCTGCAGCCTGGCCATCCCTCAGCCAGCAAACTAACCCAGTGGTCATGGCTATATGCCACCACTCAGTTCCATAGCAAAATGCAGTGTGCAGTGCTTCAGCACTTTTCCTGTGACCCCCTATACCTAGATCACACTGTGGAAGCTGAAAAGGTTTGTACATTACTGCTCTCCTTTCCTGACAATGCAGTTCCAGAGTTCCTCGGGGCAAAACCCTGCTGTGCACTGTGGCAGCAGTGAGGGACATCAGCCCAAGCAGTGTGTGTGATGCTTCCTCCCCTTGGCCAAGGGAGAAGCGAAGGCGGCTGTTCCTGGCTGAGATTACAGACCCTAATGCTCAACAACTGCCACTGTGGTTATCCGAAATGTGTGCCCATCTGCTTGGGGGTTTTGTGCCTGTAGACCAGGAGCTCTGCCAGCTTCAGGAGGACTCGGGCTTTCTTCCAAATTAGTAAATTTGGAGGGAAAAAAAAAAAAGGAAAAGGAAAAAGGCTCAGTGCTGCAGGTTAAAACACATTGTCCTAGCGGACACAAGCGAAACACAGTAAGACGGGTGGTGACTGTGTGGTAGCCTGTCCCCTTGCCACCAGCCTGGCCATCACAGCATCATCCCCAGAGTCAGTGCTGACAAGCTGATGGTTGGGCTGTTCCTCTCCTAAATAGGACACAGCTCGTCTAAGGCAGCAGAAGCACTTGTGTCTTGTGACGCTTGCTCTTCAGGGAGCAGCATGTCACACCTGTGTTTACAGTCCTTTTATTTTTAACTTTTTTACCATATTTTCTTTCTTTTTACTTCTCTCTGCCCCAGCCCCTGCCAAGCTCTCCCAGAGGGAGATGCACAAGCTTATCATCTCGGAGGCAAATTTGCAACTCCAGAAGGTTGGACCCCATGCAAAATATTGGCTGAAACACACTGAACTCCCCTGCCATACTCTGCTGATCTCTCCATGTCATTTAGCAGCTAGGATCAACTAATAAAGTGCAAGATGTAGAAATGTCATTTAGAGTTACCTACCCGTAACTAAATAACTTTGTAATGAATGAAAGGCCATTTTGAGCTGATGCCTTAAAGACTAACTTCATCTCCATAAAGAAAGAAATATGAGTGGAACACAGACAGCCTGCACATGGCATTAACGAACCCTCTGTGTTTCTGTAGGAAAGACTGACACCAAGTGAGTTGAGCGCTTGCATCATCTTCACCTTATTTTGCTTTCAAACTGATGACTCCACCTCAGAATACTCTTGCAGGTTTAGGTCTGCTTGCAGGGAGTTGGTGGGCCCCTTCTTGAGGAAACTGAGAGATGGAAAGGTGTTTCTGAGCTAAAAATTTTGTCTCAGGTTAACTTCGGTTACAGAATAAGAACAGTACCTGGTTTTGTAATATAACAGTAATTAATTCTGACTGTTCATAAAGGAAAACTCAGTATTGCCAGAAGAAATGATTTGTACATTTTTATATGACAGTGTTTTTCCATTCACCTTTTTTTTGGAGCGTTTCCTTCAAAAGACGTTAAGCCCATACATTACTATTTAAAGAGTCTAATTCAACCCAGGCAATAATGACCCATAAATATTCATGATTTTGTTTTAACATTAAAATAACATCTGTTTCAAAACATCTGCAATCTGTTTTCAATGCTTCGGTAACATTTAAATTAACTGTAACTAATACAATAAACCACTATTAGGGATAATGATAATGAAAGATGCCCTATTAAGAGACATGAGCAACATGGAATTGAATGAAAAACAAAACGGGGAGGGGTGGGGTGGGGGGATGAACCCAACAGTCAGATACCAAACCTCCTTGGAACTTAAATCCACCATTATGGGAGAGTTTCCTCTGTGTAGGACTATTGTTAAACCATCTCAGCTGCTGCGCCTCAAGCTCCGCTTGGGTCTCGTTCAAATTTCCACTGCGAGAGCGGTAATTTACAGCGCAGGCGGTGTGACTGCTCTTAACGCGGGGATGGGAGGCTCGTGCTCTCCAGCTGAAGGGGCCTGCAAAGTTATTTCTGAGCTGGAAAAGCCAGCCAGCACCCGCACAGGGGTCTCACCCAGCCAGATGCCTTTAATGAGCCCGTTAACCCTCCCCGCCAGGCATCCCCAGCCAGCAGCAATGCTCTTGTGGGCGCTGCTGTGCTCCCGGGGCGCAGAGTTAACCAAATCCGGGGTGTGGAGTTAACCAAAATGGTGAACTTCCCCCTCCACCCCCCAAAAAAGGGTTATTGTTTTCTGCTGTGATTTTTTCTCCCTGTGGCTGGGAGAGGTGACATCACGCACATCTGCGCATCGTTGCAAGGGGCAGGTGAAGGCTGAGCTCGTTTGGGTGCTGGGGAGGAAGGCTCCCACCCTCTGCCAGTGGCTGATACTTGGCACCACCCTCCTCAAGACCCACATGCACCTCACACCCACAGCCCACGGCTGGAAAGTTTTACTTTCATGGAAAGTCTTGGTGGGTCAGATCATCAATCATAAATGAATTTGTTTAAAAATTATAGTTAGGGGTTTTGTGGTTTGTTTGGGGTTTTTTTTTTTTGGTTTTGTTTGGTTTTTTTTTAAACCAGCCCTCCCTCTTTGCTTCTCTCACTCCCCAGCAAAAATCCAGGAGGAGTTTTTAATCTCCTGGATTGAATGCAAAGGGCCCGAGCAGCAAAAAACAAGGATTACAGCAGCTGGGCTTTCTCTTATCTGATGATTTCTTTAAAAAGAAAATTCTATGTTAAAATACATTTTTTCAGTCAAAACAAAGCCAGGACTCACCACACATCTGCGCAACCTCAACGCAATCAATCAGAGCAGCTGTTTACACTGCCGGAGTGACTCCTTTTTACTCCCAAATCCTCAGGCAGCATAAAGAGACCATTGCATAGGTACAAATAGCTCCAAGAACTATGACCACTGATGTGGCCATTCATCCTCCTTGGTCTAAGCACTGCACCCCTGGCACAAAAACCCTGTGCTCTGGCCGTGCTCCCAGCCCTTGGCGCTGGGCTGGATCAGGTCCTGGCGGGCCACCACGGAGCCATGCTTCCACGCTTTTCCAGCAGTGACAGGAGCCCATGGAAAGCAGAACATAAATCCAAACCATTTAAAGTGTGATTAAGACTTCCCCTGATTACTGCTCTGCATGATATTGAATGCTTCGGCTGTCGGTGATTTATTGAAGTAATATATAATATGCTGCATTCAGTTAACGGTCCCCATCAAGCACAATCTAGATGAATAAAAAAAAAAAAAGGAGAGACAGAGAAAGAGAGAGCACTCTAAGAGGAAATCTCCCTGGATTTAAGGGAAATTGAAATATGCGCATGGTAATCTGTGTCCAAAGCTTTTAGCACTTCAGAAAGTGCCAGTTGTTAATACCACTGGTTAAAATCAGCATTGCTTCGATGGCTAATGGTCCCAATACCATCCTCACCTGCTCCTTCCCTCCACCACCAACAGCTGGCTCCTTGACCTGGGCTACTTTGAGGCAGACACTTGACTTTTTTTTTTTTTCAGCTTTTGGGTGGGTTTTTTTCAGGTTTTTTTTGAGAGTGAAGTTTCAGTTGCAGATTCTTTGGCAAACAGGAGGCCGCACCACAGTGTTTTATGCCTCACCACCAACACCAAACCAGAGCAGGGAAGGTGAAACTGGTTGTAAATATAACCTGAAAGCAAATAAACTGGGGAAAAAAAAAAAAAAAAAAAAGAAAATAACAATATAAACACTCAGTATAGTTCCAGTTCCATGCTTTAGTTCTTTAGTTTTAATAGCAGAAGTAGCTGATAGTTAGGCTTATTTATTTTCATATATGATATTTGGTGTATTATCGCTCCTTCAGGATCTGATTCAATGAGATACCTCCACAGTGGGCTAATTTTAAGGCATCATCTTCAATTAACACTGATCTCAATCACAAGCCTTCTAAAATAAGGTGGCTGGCTTAGAAATGATAAGATTATAAATCAAATGTTTTATTTGACATTTGCCTTTAAGGATCCATGCCTCCAAGTTGCTGGGTGGTTTTTTTCCCCGAAGGCATGAGCATTAGAAAGAACTTTTTTAAACCAGTAATAATGAAAGCAGATACTCTCACACAAGAACTCTACTTGGACTTTCACAAAACCCCGATGCGACATCCAGAAATCGCAAGTGCTCTCAGGGCAGTACTCAAACTTTTCCAGCTCACCAATAAGGGTGAAAACACACATGGGGTTTGGTTTCATTTCCTCAGTTTCTAAAACTGGTGAAACTAGACCCAATACCAAACCTGATATTAATGAGAAGGACTTCTCTTCAGCTCTGACATTCGTGCATGCAAGTTGAAGAGCTGCTTTTCTGCACCACAGCAGGTAGATGACTTACAGGTGGTGTGTGATGGACATCAGTGCCCATGTGTACTTCTCTCCCAACAAATGCACAGGCCAGTAAACAAGAGAATTGCTCTGGCTCAACTGGCAAAGAGCAAAACTTCACCTCATGTCTCCGATAGTTCTTTATCCTTCTGGATGCCAGGCAGATGTCCTCCCTGTTGACTTCAAGGAGATGCACAGTTTGGCTGCTGAGCTCTAACACTGACAAACAGATTTTTTTTTTTTTTTTTTTTTTTTTTTCTTCAAATAAAAATTGGGCAT
>NW_015090770.1:4722089-4725711 GCF_001431845.1 Calidris pugnax | reverse complement strand
ACCGGCAAAAAGATTTTTTTTTTTTTTTTTTTTTTTTTTTACCTACAATTAATATTGGTGAATTTGGATTGGAGCAGCAGAAGCACAGCCTTGACCTGAGGGTAGGCACATGCCAAAAGTTGAAGTATTGCTCCAAAGTCCAGGAGCCTTAGACCTTCTCTGGAAAATGTCTGTAAGAATATTTTAGCCTGGGCATCATATTTTCCCTTAATCTCACTCTCAGAAATGACGGCATTGTTTTAGCTGAAACTTTCCAAATCAAATTCAGCCCGAGGCACGGACCATTAAAAGTCTGGCAAAGTTGTAGACTTCTGGGTCTTCAAATGGGAAAGCTCAGGCAGAGAGGTGGAAGTCCCAGACCTGCCAACGAGCTGTGACACCACACGCCTACTGAAACCCGGAGAAGCCTCACCAGCCCAGAGCCCAGACACTACAAACCTCAGTATTGCAGCAGCAAAACTATTCCTATTTCTCAGCCCAATAAAGCAAAAAATGCATATGCAATAAATCGCCTTTTTTTGTTGTTTTTTCACAGTTTGATTATCCGTCATGATAAGACATTACTTAAAGCAGTGGTGACACTGTCTAATCATTCTTGTGAAATATAGACTTCTCTCTCCACTTCAGACAGAGCCGACATTAATACACATTTATGCAAAGCAGAGCTGGAGCTGTCAGGGGCTAATCTTTACAAGTATGATAAATGATGTTTATTTTCAGTGATGGAACGAAACACCCGGGCTGACAATAATTGTAATAAAAAGGACAGATCAACTTCTATAAAGTGATTGAATTACCAGTCTATTGCATTAATGCCTGATCTTGGCTCTGTCATAAACCTGCTTTAGGTTACCAACGACTGCGCATTAGGAAACATCCACCTTCAAACAGACACCCTGCCCTTGACCTGTGGGGATGCAGGGGAGTCACCGCTGGATGCAGGTTTTGGCCAGTCTTACTTCAGTTTGTTTACAGTAAAGTAATGTTTCCTCTTCTCAGGCCGACAAAGAAGCTCCCCGTGTCCCCTGAGCCTTGCAAAGAAGCTGCAAAAGCTCAGCAGCTACATGTGCCTCCTCCACACACTGACAATGCCCAGGCTCCCATACGCAGGGATGTTGGTACTGAATTTGCTGCTCGTGCCTACAACACAGGTCGGATTCACCAACGTCCACAAGGACCAGCACGAGGACTGTGGGTCACCAACACAAAAAATGGAAAGAAGTTAGCCTTCCCCACCTACCTGGGCAAAGGGCAGCATCTTGCACTGGACAGGGCATGAGGTAGCCCAGAGCTGTGAAGAAAAGAGGAGAGATGTATCAGACCAGTGGATGAAGCCCCTTATGGAGAACAGATCTCTCTTTTCCCTGGTCTTCAGTTTTGCAGAAAAGGATATTTTGATAAAATGTGGGCTCCAGAGAATCCATATGTCTTAGCTTCATATGTCAGTTTTGTCGAGTGGGTGAATAGTGGGCTAGATTAGGAGATGTTGTGCTGCCCGCCCTCGTCTACAGCTCACCTTGGCATCCATGGTACGACCAAAAACTCCCATAAATGACTGGGTCAATTGGTTGCTTTGTAAGTAACTCTGTCATAGAAAATAAAAACATTTTCAATTTTCAGAATGGAACAGTTGTTGTGGGAAAAAGAAGGAAAGGCAGAGCAAAAGAGTGTGCAGTTATTTCTGTGTATGTCTATACACACACGTGTTCACTCATTTATTGTTCTATGTTTCCCTCCAACTAGGAAGCCTAACATTAGACTAAAAAGATAAAAATGGAGTTCACCAACGCTCACTCACAAAACAATATTCTGGAAACACTTTGCTTTGGGTCAATTGAAACACTTGCTTACATTTTTGTATTATTTCTTTTATAGGTTTTCCATTCTGTTATGTTTATTTTTAGTGTATATTTCATATTTCAAGTATTCCATGTTTCTATTTCAGTCCACATTTGTAGAGTATTATTCTGTTTCATAATTCATTTTGCATTATTTCATGTAAGACTTTGTACCGTGGTATACATAAACACACAGTGGTGCCAAAGAGAAGTCATTTCAGACTGAAAACTTGAAATGTCCCATTCTGACAGCTGCCTGCTGACTGCTGTGAGTTTATTGAAATGAGTTATTCTGATTTTTTCCCCCCCTTATATTTAAGTTTGTCCGAATTGACACACTCCCATGGGATAGTTCAATTTTGGCAGAGCAGCATTCTCTGACAGCAGGCATTAAGCAGGAAAATTTCAACCTTTCTCAGTCATGTGCATTTGTCTGCATATGAGGGTGCGTGCGTGGGGCCACAGGGCAGGACCCCACCAGGACTGGGAGCTGGTGACCACAGCACGGCCTGGGCAGCAAGAGCTCTGATCACAGCCCAGAAGATGGTTTCTGACAGCCTCGGCTCCTGCCTGGCTGATGCTGGAAGGGTGATGGTACTCCTGAAGGTCCTAACAGAGAGGATCATGATCTTGCAAACAATATAAGGCAAGTAAATACGGTTGATCTAGAGAGACATAGCTTGCTTTAAATTGATAACTTTAAATTTATCAATTTAAATTATACGATAGTTTAAATATTATGAAATAGTATTTATTTATATTTATTATTTGATAAAGGGATGCTTTACCAAAGACCATTCCCAGCATCAACTCCTTCATGAAATAAACCTTACTTCTGCTGGATCTGTCATTTCCCAGCTTTGCTGTTACAAGGTTTCATCCTCCTCAGACGTGCCTGCAGTCAGAAATGCAACAGACCAACCTGCAGTGTGGCTCCAGTGTCCAGACCTGGGACCATCTGCTGTGAAGCCAAGAGATGTGGCAAGTTCCTGGGATGGTCCTTCAGCCTCCAGAGGGCATGGGGAGAGAGGAAAAAAATAGGTGGCTGAACCTGCTCATTCAGCTGGGATTGGTCAGGGGGGCTCAAGGCTGGAGGCACTTCTGAGTGATGGATCAAGTAAGAGAGATACATGAGTGCAAAGTCCTACCTGCCCTACATCACAAAGGGCGATTAAAACTGCTACCCCCAGCATCTTTCTCTCCCTCTCATTTCCTACTTTGAGCACTGATATTTTTCTAAATACTCTGTTGCTTAATAGAAGAAGGATATGTGCGTAGGATGTGCATCTCATAAAGAGGGCAGAAACCTCTAAATGACATCATACCCCAATTTTACATGTCACATAATCCTGTATATTCTCCAGTGTGAACTATTGTCAGAGTGAAAATCAACATCATAGGCAGCTAAAGATTTTTTTCCCCAGACAGCAGTGATAAAAGATCCAACACAAGCTCCTGATCATCCAACATTGCTTATGTCTACACTTTGGTGGCAGAAGCGCTTGAGGGCTCAGTCAGAACAGCTATTGCTGCTTCCGTCACATCTCACATGTCAAGAGACAAGCAGGGTCCCATCGTCCTATCATCCAATAATGTCAGCAAGGCACCAGCATCCTCAAAGTATTGCCAACCCCAAACGTGCCGAGCTGTTAAACCAGTGCAGGTGTTTAGCTAAAAGAAAGAAAGAGCAAAGAAAAAAAAAAAAAAAAAAAAATTTTTCCCTTTTGGGATAATCTCAACAGAGAGAAAACATTCTCTCTGTGAAAGTGTTAAAAGGCACAAAC
>NW_015090770.1:4713811-4721702 GCF_001431845.1 Calidris pugnax | reverse complement strand
GGGTTTAATATTTTTCCTAGAACTTTTTTTTTTTTTTTTTTTTTTTTTTTTTTTTTTTTTTTTAAGAAAAAAAAAAAAAAAAAAAAAAAAAAAAAAAAAAAAAAAAAGATTGTCTCCTCCCCTTGCTCTGGGACAAGCAATGGGACGTCACCAGCATGGCTGCATTTCCTCACCCTGGGCACAGGCTGCAGGACGCAAAACATAGATGAAGTGGCAAGAAAACATGTGGTATTTTCAGAGAAAATGCTTGGCTTGTTTTCTTTGGGTACCAAAGCAGCCAGCCCGCATCCCGGTGCTGCTCCAGGCAAGGCGAGGGATGGGGCCAGCATTACAAGCCCCCCTCACACTTCCCAGGAGGAGGACAAGGAAGCCTGCATACTTTTAATTTTTAAAGTAACTTGTTTCCTGCAATACCAGTCAGCTTCTTATTTTTTTCTACGTTGCTTATACCAAACAACTTGTCATAAGGAAAACTAGAAGCACCTCCTTGTTTGGCAAGAGCAAAGATATCTCTCTCACCCAGATAAATATATGCAGAGGGAAGAATAGAGCAAAAATCCAAGTAAAGCCCCTGGGCTGAGGGGAAGATGCCCAGGATGGCAGTGGGGATGAGCTGGGGGCTGCGGCATGAAGTACCTGGCTGTGCCTGGCTTCATCATGGAGCAACAATTGCCACCACCATCTCAGGAGCACCAATCTTCAAAATACATGTCTCTAAAGAGGTGGCAATCCCAAACAAAGCCTCCATAGCCTCCTGGAATGAGCACCACCAAGAGGTACTCGAAGGGTGATGGGGAGCAGGATAACCAGTGGGAAGAGGTAAAGTGATAGCAAAGGCTGTCAGTCTGGTCCTCTCAAACCACAGGGCTAAATTCCCGAACACAGAGGGGATCACAGTTCAACACCAGGTGCTGGTGAAATGGGTCACTGTCCCCAGCTCCCACTTTAACCTCTCCAGCAGGAGCTACTGCTCTCACAGCTCTGCCCACTCATGCTCAGTATGTTACTGGTCTGAATAGACTTGGGTGGGTTTTGCCTGGGGGGAAGGAAGGGACACTCATATAATCTGCTCCCTGAGCAGTGATGCAACAACCCTGGAAAAGGAAAAAGCAGGAGGAGGCAGAGCACAGAGACCTCATTCACTGGCAGAGACAACAATGCCACAGGGCATCTCACCCTGGCGAAGAGGAGCACTGAGAGGCCAGGGGAGAGCAAGGGCAGGGTGTCTGGTATTGCACAGTGGACGGGTCACACATGAGGCTTTTGCTGGTGCTGTCAGAGTGGGGAAAGAGTTTTCTGATGCTTGAGAGTGTCAAAAGGCAGCACCATGATAAAAATTGCGCAAACAGCAGGAACATTTCTTTAATAAGTCTCCAGACAGATAAATCACAGCTTAAGGAGAGATTGCAGTGCTATTTATTAGTCATTTGTGCATGATTTGCTCACACCATTGGTAGTGGAATTTCTTTTTCAGGTATTTAATTTTCATCAGGAATGATTTGTGTGCTGCACAGCAGTTTGTACCGACACCACCGCCCTGCAGTGCATGGGCACCTCTAAACAACCACCTAGGGATGGCTCCAGCATTGAAGAAAAATGCTGACGGTGACCTCCTAAAGGAGATGCATCAGTGGTTAAAGGCATCAACTTTCACATGTATCTTTCTTATTTTTCAGAGCTGTTAGGTTTCCTTTCATGGCTGAGCAATACACACCAGGTAGCACATAGTCCTTTAAGTTGGATTCCTTATTTCCAGCCACATTTTAGCTTCACACCAGGAAAGAACAGGCACAGAATGAGGGAGTTAAAAGGCTGGTGTAAAAAAAACTAAACAGAAATCATTAATCATGCACAAATGACTTTTTAGAAGACTGAGTTAAATGTTGCCCCTGTTTGTACCTGCTTTTAATCCAAGGGGTTACGTTAAAGCTGAATTTTCTCCCTGTACATAACATCCAGCAAGACAACAGCGCTAGGACTAAAGTGACATTGCAAAAGTTCTAGAACAATTTCTGCTGTACAGGGGAGATCTTGCTGTTTGATGCTTCTCCAGAGTAAATACTGCCAGCTTTTGGAGAAGTAATTAGCTGTCTTTCAGAAATCTTCATTGTGGAACCTAATGGCTGGTTTGATTGCATAGCCATTTCTGGGCAATTTTTACGTTTCCACTAGCAAAGCAAGATTTTGCATGGTAGACGTTTTCAAGCTCTCCAGGAGTAGCAACACCAAGTGCTACCTACTTGAAATAGTTTAACTTACTTACAAATCAAAAATGATCCCCATCTCTTGTTCTTGTCATAGTTCAAGATACATTCACTTTTTTGCTCAAAGGCCCACTTACCAATAAAAGAGTAACTCAAAGAGTTTGGACTTTGGAAGCCCTTATCTAAGAAACGTGAGGAACCCTAGACTAAGGCTCTGCCATCGTGTAAAATACATTTTTAATCTTATTCAGGCACATAGAGAAGTTCAGTCCATAGTCTACTCCCTCCCCAACTCCTTGAACTTGCAAGAAACACTAGCAGATGTTCATTAGTGCGCTGGTAAGTAGAGAATTGGAGGCACTTGTCAACCCTGTATGTGATGAATAAGCATTGGAAAATTTCTGCTGTGGAATAGCACTTTTGGTTTGGGGCCAACTGGATGAATTCAAAAAAAGTGTGTGAAGGGTGGGGGAAGTTATGGCCAGCAGTTCCGCTTTGTTGTTCCTATTATTATTAATTTTAATAATAAGCATGATCTGCCAAAAACCTGAGGGTATATAGCCTTTACTTAAACATAATGAGCAGCAAATATTTGGGTGAGATTAATGATTTTTTAAGGTTTAATAAAGATTTGGCTGCTCATGGGTATGCATATGATGACCTCCAGCTCCCTAGTGCCACAAGAGCCTGGACATCACAGTCATCTCACAGACCAATGGCCAAGAAGAACAGAGCTGGCACAAGAGCATTGTAAGCACCAACATCACCTGAGGTCACAACACACCTCCCAAACTAATCTTTGAGCTTTCACTTAGCTGGCAAGTTCAGGAGGCTTTCCTTCCCTGCAAATGTCCCTCCAGAGCCCGAGTCCACCAACCCTGCCAAAATCCAGCAAAGATTTCCTACCACCTGGGTACCTGTCACTTGCACCAATGAGCCTCTTTTAGAAGGAAAGAGGAACTTTCTTCAGCATTAAACTAAGCTGTCTTTCCCAGGTTGGCCTGGGACTTCGAGCAAAGTAACACTGCAAAGGAAATGCCTGAACTGTGCAAGAGAACAAAGGCAACACATGGTCCGGTGGTGGAGAAATAGCTTCACTTTGAAAAACTCGAATGTTTGAGCACTTCTTGTTAAAGTAATTCAAAAATGCAACACTGGCCCAACAGGACAAAAGCCAATGCTTCTCCCAAGGCAGCTGTCTGGGCCAGAGCTCTCTCTGAATGTGGGAGTGAGCAGCTCCGTTCAGTCTGTTAGCAGAAAAATAACTGAAAGTGATCGGTTGGAAGCTGTCTCCATGCACACAGGCATGCAGACACACACACACACACAGAGCTTTGATATGTGGGTCTGACTTAATTATAGCTGGCAAACGCAAAGGCTAGATATGCTTGAGAATGGTGCTTGACAAAACTATACACCACAAAGGAAAACTCGGTTTCCCAGAGAAAAATAAAGCAGATAGTGGCCACATCTGGATTTTTTCTCACTCTCATTTCTGGTTAGAGCTGGGATCTCCCCAAGAGAGGCTTTTCTTGTGGTATTTCTAGCCGGGACTGGACACACCACAAATCTCATGAGAAGGTCTTTCCTTCCAAGATTCATGAGCTGGAGGCTCATGAAGCACAGATAGTTCAGGGAAGTGACCGATTGTGAGGATGCTTTCCAAACTCTCAGCCTTTTGGGGGGTCCGGTAGCACTCACAATGATATAGGGTCCCATCTAATCCCCTTCCCACCAGCTGAACAATTGTCTGGAAAGATCTTTACTTAAAAAAAATAAAAAGGGAAAAGAGAAGTCCTGCTGTATCCGAGCAGAGCTGCAGGGCTTGTAGGTCTGCCCGGCTGCTTCAGGTTTTAAGGCAGACATCTCCCCAAAACCAATGCTCTAGTTGGTAACATACCAAGAGTAGAGGGACACCCCGAAATCACCCAACTGCTGATTTCCTATTGCCAGGAGACACCAACTCTCCTCCTTGCTGGGAGGTGGACAGTGTCCAGCAGGAGCCTCAGACCTTCTCTTCCAGGAAAAAAGAACAAAACAGTCCAACCCAAACCTTCTACTCCAGTCAACTATAGGTCCAATCCATCTTCATAGCACACACCTAGAAAATACCTGAGAAAAACAACACACAGTGCACCACTTCTGAGCCCTCTCCACCCAGACTCACACATTCTGTGCTTTGTCTTTAGGTCTTCTGAAAAGGTACAAAACAAGAACTTCGGAAGGTATTTGTCTGCCTGTGGGACACCTAGGATCTCAGTCCCGCCTTGCCATGGGTTTGCTGTCTAACCCCAGGTAATCCACTTAACTGATCTGTGCCTCAGTTCCCTATCCATAAAAACAAGAGGGAGAGAGAAGTAACAGCATTTCCTGGCATCCCTGGGATGTTGTGAAGATTAATGCATTAAAGAACAAAGTGCGTCAAGATTCTCCAAAGGAAAAGCAAGTTAGAAGGTCAATAGAACACTGAGAAGGGGTGTGTTTCGACACAAGTTTTGTTTATTCCATATTGTTCCTGTCCAAGAGATATTTGAAGGTTAAAATTACAGCAGAATAAATGCATCTCTGTGCTCCGGAGGGGACTGCTCAGTGTGTGGGCACATAGGAACGCTCACAGGAATAGGAGCTTTGGAAACTATTGTGAAAACTGCAGTCAAGAAGAAGTGAAACCTACCAAATCTCCTAAGCAGCCCTTATTGGCAGCCACTCAGTGATCTCCTCCTGGGCAGAGGCTGGTGAATGCAGACTTCCCTGCTCTCTGACCCAAATGCAAAGCCTGGAGCCACCAAATGATGAAGCTGTCCCTCCTCTGCCTGGCTCTATTGTGGCTTCAGCTCACATTGAGCTCCCCCAAATCCACCAGTCACCTCTGAAAAATCTTGGCACAAACCTCCTGTGAGGTTAGGGTTAGAGACCTCTTTGCAACGTAATTCTGCTCCTGAAACACACAACCCTCCTTCCTTCCACTTCATCATCGTTGAAACCTGAAGGCTTGTAGCTCTGCCTCTCCTGGAGGAAATCTCACTCTAACAGTGTGTTTTGGCACAGAATGCATTGGCCAGGGTCACACCACATGGGGACTGTGGTATCGTATTTTAGCACAGGACAATGGGGCTTCCAGGACCTTTCCTTTTCACATGAGACAGCCGCTGTTTAAACGTGGAGCCAGATGGGAGCTGAACTCCCTCCAGTTCAGTCTGCAGCCTCACATACCACAAGTTTATTTTCCTTTTGGACCCATGAGACACATATTCCTGAGAGGGGACCTTTCTGGGGAAGTTAATACTATGTATTCAGGCCTCCTCCAACTGACAAAAAAAGACTAAAATTCAGGTCCACCATCTCCTGGGCTCTACAATGAAATGTCTGTCATTACCATCAGCCTACCTGAAGAAAATCAAGCTACTTCATTTAAGCAGTCATCCTGGATATCTAAGTGCAGGACACATTGCCTCTATCTCCTCATGTCATGGAAACAACCATCTCAGGGCTGCAGGGACCTTCCAAAGCAATTGCAGGTACTTTTAGATTCAAACACATCATTGGTACTTCGTCTCAGCTGGGTTAGACCTTCATTGCACCCCATCCCCAGCAAGGCTATTTTGCTTAGGTAATTAACTGTATAGAAATTTACAGTGTAGTGGTGAGGTCGTATCTGGAGTACTGTGTCCAGTTCTGGGCTCCCCATTTCAAGAAAGACAAGGAATCTCTGAAGAGAGTCCCGCTGGCTATGAAGATAATCAAAGGACTGGAGTATCTCTGTGGCTGAGAGACTTGGGTCTGCTTAGCCTGGAGACAAGAAGACTGAGAGGGGACCTCATCAATGCTTATTGATGTCAAGTGGGTGTCAAGAGGATGAGGCCAGACTCTTTTCAGTCACACCCAGTGACAAGAAAAGAGGAAATGGGCACAAACTGGAACACAGAAAATTCCACCTAAACATAAGGAAAAAACTTTACTTTGAGAGTGACAGAGCACTGGAACCGGCTGCCCAGAAAGTTTGTGGAGTCTCCGTCTCTGGAGTTATTCAAAGTTCACCTGGATGCATTCTTGTCCAACCTGCTCTAGACGAACCTGCTTTGGCAGGGGTGTTGGACTAGATGATCTCCAAAGGTCCCTCCCAACCCCTACCATTCTGTGATTCTAAGCCAGCATTATGCATCCAGCCCAGTGCTGGGGTCACGAGCTTTCCTGGACTAGACCAGCCCTGACTACTCAGCTGTATGGCTCCCATTCATCCAGAGAGTCTCTGTTTTCATGCCATCATCCAGAGAGTCTCTGTTTTCATGCCACCACATGCAGCCCAGCTACTCCAGATAACTCAAAGAAACAGATCCAGTGCCTTCACCCTCCTCTGAATTACAGAGGTGTGCAAAAATAAGCCCAGGCATGACGTTTGAGTGATGGGCTCCAGACATACCCCCAGTCCGCACCACCTGTCGCCTTTTCTCCTTTGATCTATTATTTTAGATAGCACAAAGAATTCCTAAAGCGAAATGTGATACACCAGAGCCAGGGGAGAGTGCAGGCTGCTGGGGCTGGTGCCTTGCTCCCTGCCTGAGCCTCTTGCTGGGGGTCTGGCTCTGAACCCCCACAAAGGAGCCTGGCAAGCACAAACTAGAGCAAGCAGGGGCTGAAAATTCAATCTGGTCTTTGGTCTAGTAGGAGTC
Source organism: Calidris pugnax (assembly GCF_001431845.1). Lineage (NCBI taxonomy): Eukaryota > Metazoa > Chordata > Aves > Charadriiformes > Scolopacidae > Calidris > Calidris pugnax. Next base: position 4,714,828 of record NW_015090770.1, on the reverse strand, counting down.
AAGGGTTCTAGGTGCTGACCCATGATCATGCCACCCATTTTGCCCTGCCCCACTGAGTCTGAACTTCAAGGAAGACTTGGATGATCGGGAAGGTCACACAGAGGATGAGCGCAAGGGATACAGGATAGATCAGAAAATACTGATTTCTGAGTGAAGGTGTGACTGTGTGCTTTAGATATGCAATAAACTACAACTAAAAGGAAAAAGGGTGGTTTTCTTTCCAGGGTGTATCGCTCAAGAAGTCAGGGACATCAAGTGCTGCAAAAAAGGGTCAGGTTAGACAGCAGGAAAATCTCTCTAACCCTAAGGGTAATGCAAACTGTGGGGAAGCTGCAGAATTTTCCCGCATTAGAGATCTTTAAGAACCAGTCAGATGAATAAATATGTGTCAGGCAGGAGCCAGGTACATTTGATCCTGCCTTCACATGTGACCTCTTCAGGTCTCTGCCACTCCTCTGCTCTTACAGGCACACCAGTCACCTGGGGCTGCTGTGAATCCCAGCCCTGGGTGGTCACTGGGAGCACAGGAGATCTCAATGGGAAATGTCACCTTCTTGAGGTAGCGGGGCTCCTCCTTGCAACCTGTCCATGTCTCCATCCAGGCTGAGTGTGAGTCCTGCCTTGGAGTAACTCACATGCAACTGGCTAAAATTGCTACCAATGCAGATGTGTTTGACGTGTAGAGGGAAAAAGGGGAGATACAAGGAGTGGAAAACATTAAAGGTGCAGCATGGACATCAGTCAAAGCTCACCAGCTCCTTGATGGTTTGTGCTGATGCTAGGCCCCCCTGCAATCAGCACGAACGTTTTCTCTCCCTACCTCTCTTTCTTTTTAATAGATACAGTCCATTTCAAACCATATTTCCTAAGACCAATCAGTTAAGGGCCATAAAACACCCACAGGTGTCAAAACAATGCGCTGTAGGTACCTACAGCCCTGCCTACAGCAGGGTCAGTGGCTGGTAGTGAGGGGCACCTGGGGTTTGCTGGGCTGCTGGCACCCTCACCCTGCTCAGC
>NW_015090770.1:4702536-4711654 GCF_001431845.1 Calidris pugnax | reverse complement strand
GGGTTTTAGTAAAAAGAAAGAAAAAGAAAAAAAAAAAAAAAAAAAAAAAAAAGATTGTCTCCTCCCCTTGCTCTGGGACAAGCAATGGGACGTCACCAGCATGGCTGCATTTCCTCACCCTGGGCACAGGCTGCAGGACGCAAAACATAGATGAAGTGGCAAGAAAACATGTGGTATTTTCAGAGAAAATGCTTGGCTTGTTTTCTTTGGGTACCAAAGCAGCCAGCCCGCATCCCGGTGCTGCTCCAGGCAAGGCGAGGGATGGGGCCAGCATTACAAGCCCCCCTCACACTTCCCAGGAGGAGGACAAGGAAGCCTGCATACTTTTAATTTTTAAAGTAACTTGTTTCCTGCAATACCAGTCAGCTTCTTATTTTTTTCTACGTTGCTTATACCAAACAACTTGTCATAAGGAAAACTAGAAGCACCTCCTTGTTTGGCAAGAGCAAAGATATCTCTCTCACCCAGATAAATATATGCAGAGGGAAGAATAGAGCAAAAATCCAAGTAAAGCCCCTGGGCTGAGGGGAAGATGCCCAGGATGGCAGTGGGGATGAGCTGGGGGCTGCGGCATGAAGTACCTGGCTGTGCCTGGCTTCATCATGGAGCAACAATTGCCACCACCATCTCAGGAGCACCAATCTTCAAAATACATGTCTCTAAAGAGGTGGCAATCCCAAACAAAGCCTCCATAGCCTCCTGGAATGAGCACCACCAAGAGGTACTCGAAGGGTGATGGGGAGCAGGATAACCAGTGGGAAGAGGTAAAGTGATAGCAAAGGCTGTCAGTCTGGTCCTCTCAAACCACAGGGCTAAATTCCCGAACACAGAGGGGATCACAGTTCAACACCAGGTGCTGGTGAAATGGGTCACTGTCCCCAGCTCCCACTTTAACCTCTCCAGCAGGAGCTACTGCTCTCACAGCTCTGCCCACTCATGCTCAGTATGTTACTGGTCTGAATAGACTTGGGTGGGTTTTGCCTGGGGGGAAGGAAGGGACACTCATATAATCTGCTCCCTGAGCAGTGATGCAACAACCCTGGAAAAGGAAAAAGCAGGAGGAGGCAGAGCACAGAGACCTCATTCACTGGCAGAGACAACAATGCCACAGGGCATCTCACCCTGGCGAAGAGGAGCACTGAGAGGCCAGGGGAGAGCAAGGGCAGGGTGTCTGGTATTGCACAGTGGACGGGTCACACATGAGGCTTTTGCTGGTGCTGTCAGAGTGGGGAAAGAGTTTTCTGATGCTTGAGAGTGTCAAAAGGCAGCACCATGATAAAAATTGCGCAAACAGCAGGAACATTTCTTTAATAAGTCTCCAGACAGATAAATCACAGCTTAAGGAGAGATTGCAGTGCTATTTATTAGTCATTTGTGCATGATTTGCTCACACCATTGGTAGTGGAATTTCTTTTTCAGGTATTTAATTTTCATCAGGAATGATTTGTGTGCTGCACAGCAGTTTGTACCGACACCACCGCCCTGCAGTGCATGGGCACCTCTAAACAACCACCTAGGGATGGCTCCAGCATTGAAGAAAAATGCTGACGGTGACCTCCTAAAGGAGATGCATCAGTGGTTAAAGGCATCAACTTTCACATGTATCTTTCTTATTTTTCAGAGCTGTTAGGTTTCCTTTCATGGCTGAGCAATACACACCAGGTAGCACATAGTCCTTTAAGTTGGATTCCTTATTTCCAGCCACATTTTAGCTTCACACCAGGAAAGAACAGGCACAGAATGAGGGAGTTAAAAGGCTGGTGTAAAAAAAACTAAACAGAAATCATTAATCATGCACAAATGACTTTTTAGAAGACTGAGTTAAATGTTGCCCCTGTTTGTACCTGCTTTTAATCCAAGGGGTTACGTTAAAGCTGAATTTTCTCCCTGTACATAACATCCAGCAAGACAACAGCGCTAGGACTAAAGTGACATTGCAAAAGTTCTAGAACAATTTCTGCTGTACAGGGGAGATCTTGCTGTTTGATGCTTCTCCAGAGTAAATACTGCCAGCTTTTGGAGAAGTAATTAGCTGTCTTTCAGAAATCTTCATTGTGGAACCTAATGGCTGGTTTGATTGCATAGCCATTTCTGGGCAATTTTTACGTTTCCACTAGCAAAGCAAGATTTTGCATGGTAGACGTTTTCAAGCTCTCCAGGAGTAGCAACACCAAGTGCTACCTACTTGAAATAGTTTAACTTACTTACAAATCAAAAATGATCCCCATCTCTTGTTCTTGTCATAGTTCAAGATACATTCACTTTTTTGCTCAAAGGCCCACTTACCAATAAAAGAGTAACTCAAAGAGTTTGGACTTTGGAAGCCCTTATCTAAGAAACGTGAGGAACCCTAGACTAAGGCTCTGCCATCGTGTAAAATACATTTTTAATCTTATTCAGGCACATAGAGAAGTTCAGTCCATAGTCTACTCCCTCCCCAACTCCTTGAACTTGCAAGAAACACTAGCAGATGTTCATTAGTGCGCTGGTAAGTAGAGAATTGGAGGCACTTGTCAACCCTGTATGTGATGAATAAGCATTGGAAAATTTCTGCTGTGGAATAGCACTTTTGGTTTGGGGCCAACTGGATGAATTCAAAAAAAGTGTGTGAAGGGTGGGGGAAGTTATGGCCAGCAGTTCCGCTTTGTTGTTCCTATTATTATTAATTTTAATAATAAGCATGATCTGCCAAAAACCTGAGGGTATATAGCCTTTACTTAAACATAATGAGCAGCAAATATTTGGGTGAGATTAATGATTTTTTAAGGTTTAATAAAGATTTGGCTGCTCATGGGTATGCATATGATGACCTCCAGCTCCCTAGTGCCACAAGAGCCTGGACATCACAGTCATCTCACAGACCAATGGCCAAGAAGAACAGAGCTGGCACAAGAGCATTGTAAGCACCAACATCACCTGAGGTCACAACACACCTCCCAAACTAATCTTTGAGCTTTCACTTAGCTGGCAAGTTCAGGAGGCTTTCCTTCCCTGCAAATGTCCCTCCAGAGCCCGAGTCCACCAACCCTGCCAAAATCCAGCAAAGATTTCCTACCACCTGGGTACCTGTCACTTGCACCAATGAGCCTCTTTTAGAAGGAAAGAGGAACTTTCTTCAGCATTAAACTAAGCTGTCTTTCCCAGGTTGGCCTGGGACTTCGAGCAAAGTAACACTGCAAAGGAAATGCCTGAACTGTGCAAGAGAACAAAGGCAACACATGGTCCGGTGGTGGAGAAATAGCTTCACTTTGAAAAACTCGAATGTTTGAGCACTTCTTGTTAAAGTAATTCAAAAATGCAACACTGGCCCAACAGGACAAAAGCCAATGCTTCTCCCAAGGCAGCTGTCTGGGCCAGAGCTCTCTCTGAATGTGGGAGTGAGCAGCTCCGTTCAGTCTGTTAGCAGAAAAATAACTGAAAGTGATCGGTTGGAAGCTGTCTCCATGCACACAGGCATGCAGACACACACACACACACAGAGCTTTGATATGTGGGTCTGACTTAATTATAGCTGGCAAACGCAAAGGCTAGATATGCTTGAGAATGGTGCTTGACAAAACTATACACCACAAAGGAAAACTCGGTTTCCCAGAGAAAAATAAAGCAGATAGTGGCCACATCTGGATTTTTTCTCACTCTCATTTCTGGTTAGAGCTGGGATCTCCCCAAGAGAGGCTTTTCTTGTGGTATTTCTAGCCGGGACTGGACACACCACAAATCTCATGAGAAGGTCTTTCCTTCCAAGATTCATGAGCTGGAGGCTCATGAAGCACAGATAGTTCAGGGAAGTGACCGATTGTGAGGATGCTTTCCAAACTCTCAGCCTTTTGGGGGGTCCAGTAGCACTCACAATGATATAGGGTCCCATCTAATCCCCTTCCCACCAGCTGAACAATTGTCTGGAAAGATCTTTACTTAAAAAAAATAAAAAGGGAAAAGAGAAGTCCTGCTGTATCCGAGCAGAGCTGCAGGGCTTGTAGGTCTGCCCGGCTGCTTCAGGTTTTAAGGCAGACATCTCCCCAAAACCAATGCTCTAGTTGGTAACATACCAAGAGTAGAGGGACACCCCGAAATCACCCAACTGCTGATTTCCTATTGCCAGGAGACACCAACTCTCCTCCTTGCTGGGAGGTGGACAGTGTCCAGCAGGAGCCTCAGACCTTCTCTTCCAGGAAAAAAGAACAAAACAGTCCAACCCAAACCTTCTACTCCAGTCAACTATAGGTCCAATCCATCTTCATAGCACACACCTAGAAAATACCTGAGAAAAACAACACACAGTGCACCACTTCTGAGCCCTCTCCACCCAGACTCACACATTCTGTGCTTTGTCTTTAGGTCTTCTGAAAAGGTACAAAACAAGAACTTCGGAAGGTATTTGTCTGCCTGTGGGACACCTAGGATCTCAGTCCCGCCTTGCCATGGGTTTGCTGTCTAACCCCAGGTAATCCACTTAACTGATCTGTGCCTCAGTTCCCTATCCATAAAAACAAGAGGGAGAGAGAAGTAACAGCATTTCCTGGCATCCCTGGGATGTTGTGAAGATTAATGCATTAAAGAACAAAGTGCGTCAAGATTCTCCAAAGGAAAAGCAAGTTAGAAGGTCAATAGAACACTGAGAAGGGGTGTGTTTCGACACAAGTTTTGTTTATTCCATATTGTTCCTGTCCAAGAGATATTTGAAGGTTAAAATTACAGCAGAATAAATGCATCTCTGTGCTCCGGAGGGGACTGCTCAGTGTGTGGGCACATAGGAACGCTCACAGGAATAGGAGCTTTGGAAACTATTGTGAAAACTGCAGTCAAGAAGAAGTGAAACCTACCAAATCTCCTAAGCAGCCCTTATTGGCAGCCACTCAGTGATCTCCTCCTGGGCAGAGGCTGGTGAATGCAGACTTCCCTGCTCTCTGACCCAAATGCAAAGCCTGGAGCCACCAAATGATGAAGCTGTCCCTCCTCTGCCTGGCTCTATTGTGGCTTCAGCTCACATTGAGCTCCCCCAAATCCACCAGTCACCTCTGAAAAATCTTGGCACAAACCTCCTGTGAGGTTAGGGTTAGAGACCTCTTTGCAACGTAATTCTGCTCCTGAAACACACAACCCTCCTTCCTTCCACTTCATCATCGTTGAAACCTGAAGGCTTGTAGCTCTGCCTCTCCTGGAGGAAATCTCACTCTAACAGTGTGTTTTGGCACAGAATGCATTGGCCAGGGTCACACCACATGGGGACTGTGGTATCGTATTTTAGCACAGGACAATGGGGCTTCCAGGACCTTTCCTTTTCACATGAGACAGCCGCTGTTTAAACGTGGAGCCAGATGGGAGCTGAACTCCCTCCAGTTCAGTCTGCAGCCTCACATACCACAAGTTTATTTTCCTTTTGGACCCATGAGACACATATTCCTGAGAGGGGACCTTTCTGGGGAAGTTAATACTATGTATTCAGGCCTCCTCCAACTGACAAAAAAAGACTAAAATTCAGGTCCACCATCTCCTGGGCTCTACAATGAAATGTCTGTCATTACCATCAGCCTACCTGAAGAAAATCAAGCTACTTCATTTAAGCAGTCATCCTGGATATCTAAGTGCAGGACACATTGCCTCTATCTCCTCATGTCATGGAAACAACCATCTCAGGGCTGCAGGGACCTTCCAAAGCAATTGCAGGTACTTTTAGATTCAAACACATCATTGGTACTTCGTCTCAGCTGGGTTAGACCTTCATTGCACCCCATCCCCAGCAAGGCTATTTTGCTTAGGTAATTAACTGTATAGAAATTTACAGTGTAGTGGTGAGGTCGTATCTGGAGTACTGTGTCCAGTTCTGGGCTCCCCATTTCAAGAAAGACAAGGAATCTCTGAAGAGAGTCCCGCTGGCTATGAAGATAATCAAAGGACTGGAGTATCTCTGTGGCTGAGAGACTTGGGTCTGCTTAGCCTGGAGACAAGAAGACTGAGAGGGGACCTCATCAATGCTTATTGATGTCAAGTGGGTGTCAAGAGGATGAGGCCAGACTCTTTTCAGTCACACCCAGTGACAAGAAAAGAGGAAATGGGCACAAACTGGAACACAGAAAATTCCACCTAAACATAAGGAAAAAACTTTACTTTGAGAGTGACAGAGCACTGGAACCGGCTGCCCAGAAAGTTTGTGGAGTCTCCGTCTCTGGAGTTATTCAAAGTTCACCTGGATGCATTCTTGTCCAACCTGCTCTAGACGACAGAGCACTGGAACCGGCTGCCCAGAAAGTTTGTGGAGTCTCCGTCTCTGGAGTTATTCAAAGTTCACCTGGATGCATTCTTGTCCAACCTGCTCTAGACGAACCTGCTTTGGCAGGGGTGTTGGACTAGATGATCTCCAAAGGTCCCTCCCAACCCCTACCATTCTGTGATTCTAAGCCAGCATTATGCATCCAGCCCAGTGCTGGGGTCACGAGCTTTCCTGGACTAGACCAGCCCTGACTACTCAGCTGTATGGCTCCCATTCATCCAGAGAGTCTCTGTTTTCATGCCATCATCCAGAGAGTCTCTGTTTTCATGCCACCACATGCAGCCCAGCTACTCCAGATAACTCAAAGAAACAGATCCAGTGCCTTCACCCTCCTCTGAATTACAGAGGTGTGCAAAAATAAGCCCAGGCATGACGTTTGAGTGATGGGCTCCAGACATACCCCCAGTCCGCACCACCTGTCGCCTTTTCTCCTTTGATCTATTATTTTAGATAGCACAAAGAATTCCTAAAGCGAAATGTGATACACCAGAGCCAGGGGAGAGTGCAGGCTGCTGGGGCTGGTGCCTTGCTCCCTGCCTGAGCCTCTTGCTGGGGGTCTGGCTCTGAACCCCCACAAAGGAGCCTGGCAAGCACAAACTAGAGCAAGCAGGGGCTGAAAATTCAATCTGGTCTTTGGTCTAGTAGGAGTCAAGGGTTCTAGGTGCTGACCCATGATCATGCCACCCATTTTGCCCTGCCCCACTGAGTCTGAACTTCAAGGAAGACTTGGATGATCGGGAAGGTCACACAGAGGATGAGCGCAAGGGATACAGGATAGATCAGAAAATACTGATTTCTGAGTGAAGGTGTGACTGTGTGCTTTAGATATGCAATAAACTACAACTAAAAGGAAAAAGGGTGGTTTTCTTTCCAGGGTGTATCGCTCAAGAAGTCAGGGACATCAAGTGCTGCAAAAAAGGGTCAGGTTAGACAGCAGGAAAATCTCTCTAACCCTAAGGGTAATGCAAACTGTGGGGAAGCTGCAGAATTTTCCCGCATTAGAGATCTTTAAGAACCAGTCAGATGAATAAATATGTGTCAGGCAGGAGCCAGGTACATTTGATCCTGCCTTCACATGTGACCTCTTCAGGTCTCTGCCACTCCTCTGCTCTTACAGGCACACCAGTCACCTGGGGCTGCTGTGAATCCCAGCCCTGGGTGGTCACTGGGAGCACAGGAGATCTCAATGGGAAATGTCACCTTCTTGAGGTAGCGGGGCTCCTCCTTGCAACCTGTCCATGTCTCCATCCAGGCTGAGTGTGAGTCCTGCCTTGGAGTAACTCACATGCAACTGGCTAAAATTGCTACCAATGCAGATGTGTTTGACGTGTAGAGGGAAAAAGGGGAGATACAAGGAGTGGAAAACATTAAAGGTGCAGCATGGACATCAGTCAAAGCTCACCAGCTCCTTGATGGTTTGTGCTGATGCTAGGCCCCCCTGCAATCAGCACGAACGTTTTCTCTCCCTACCTCTCTTTCTTTTTAATAGATACAGTCCATTTCAAACCATATTTCCTAAGACCAATCAGTTAAGGGCCATAAAACACCCACAGGTGTCAAAACAATGCGCTGTAGGTACCTACAGCCCTGCCTACAGCAGGGTCAGTGGCTGGTAGTGAGGGGCACCTGGGGTTTGCTGGGCTGCTGGCACCCTCACCCTGCTCAGCACCCTGCCTCTCCCCCGGCTCTCTGCAGCAGCACCCCTGGTTTATTTGGTTCTGCTGAAATCTCCGCTAAAGCTGAGGTCTTTAGTTTTACATGACAATCCCCCCTCCCTCATGCTCAGCTGTGAGAAGCAGCTCCCCCTCCCTCATGCTCAGCTGTGATTTTCAGCCAAGCTCTTCTCTACCACCTAGTGGGAAACCAGATTTCTCCCACCGCGGCAAGTGTGGGACTGAGCAGGATCTCCTGCCTGATGCCTGGACAAGCCCTTTGTAGTCCATCTGCCAGGGACATCCTAACAGCCCCCAAAAGCCAGAGCAACCCCAGGGCAATGGGTTCCTTCCTGCCTCTTAGCAGCACCCTGGCTAAGGGCTCAGCAAGGCTTTGTTGGGAGAAGTTGCCACTATTTCTAGTGCAAAGAGGGACTAGCCAAGACCATCTTCTGACCAGTCACCAAGCAAAAGGTCACCTAAACTTGCAGCACTTCAATGCCTCTCAATGCAGCAGCCCCCGCCAAAAATGCAGAATTTCCCAGTGGTGCATAAACTCTCCGTGTTTCCCTGCCTCTAACCACCCCAGCCAAGGTCTGGCCATGACCCACACAGCCCTGAGCTGCCCGCAGCCTCCGGAGCGATGGTGGACCCGCAGCACCTGAGCACCAGCCATCGGTGTCCGGCCCCGCGGCGGCTCTCGGAGGAGCGGGGCTCTGGCCAAACTCCGGCACAGGTAATTGCAGTCTATGTGCTTAAATTCCCCCTGCAGATACAGCCGCCTTAATTTCCTGTCCTAAACTGTAGGGTAGTGTTGCGGCGCGTTGTTAAACAGCTGCCATGCGCTACCCAGAGGGGCTTGTATTTCGGCGGTGGGTGGGTTCGGCACGTTCACGTATGGTCAGGAAGCAGGCAAGGAGGGCGCTGGGTTTGGCTACCACTTGCCTCCTCGCTTCCCTGGCATGGCTTAGGCATCACTGACTCCTAACGCTCTTTCTCACACAGCCAGAATCTGGTCACCCCCCTTCCCCTTGCCTGGTAAGCAAGTGCCAATAGGGAAAGCCAGTCTTTCCTCCAACTGCTGCCTAAACAGAGGATGCAAAGGGTTAAACGATGTGACTGCCAAGGGGGGAGTTCTCCTTGCAAACTGGAGACCCCTTCCAGTTTTATGGGGAGGGCTGGTGGGGGCGGAGGG